>NC_056743.1:1463439104-1463549104 GCF_019279795.1 Protopterus annectens
ATCACAAATCTCCTTATAATCTGTAACATAAAGGTTGCTACAAGGTGAACTGTTTCTCACTTTTGAAGCTAAGAAAGACCAGAATTTATTTGACTTCTTGTTCCTTTGCAAAGTTAGTGGATATGCAAATGCCCACACTAAGGACTTAAACCAACATCAACAAACAAACAAGACTCACTAGAGAGAGAAGTTCCTAACACAACTCATTCCTAGCCTATGGAATAAGTTAGCACTACACATCACCCTAAACACTATTTGGCTACCTTTAAAGCTAGTCTTGATGACTGGATGGGTAAACACACATTTTTACCAGGGCTGTCATGTACAGCCCTACTTAGTTTGAAAGACGAGGACTAGTAAGTGCTTGAAAAGGTGGTGAAGAACATTTAAGTGTATCTGCTTAAAGGCATATATGACTGGGCATCTTATGGTCCCCACCATCCCTTGCCTAGTATGTTTCTATGTTCCTAAGAAACATCTGCCACTCATCTTAGGCACATTTAAGAGAACTGCATGTTACATGAGAAGCAAAAGATAGCATAGATCACATTCCAGATCTATAAGTCACTCTCAGGGAAATGTGACATAACCTTCTTCATGTTATTGATAATGGAAAAGAAGATATCTTAGCACATGTGTCTAATAGTTAACAGCCCAAAAGGTTATAGATGGCTCGATGCCTTTATCACTGGGGAGAGCACTGGAAGAAGAAAAAGGCTTAGAGGGCTTGTCAGCATCAGAATAAACAACAGCAGAATCCAAGACTGAATTTTGTACAAAAAGTAATGTGAATCAGGGACTTTGTAGCACCTGTCAGGACTTCTGTGTGCAGGTGGCTGTGACTCAAGACTGAAAGAAATAGAAAGAAAAGTGTCCTCTAATGCTTCAAGAGCTGGATGGAAAACAGAAGGCTTGAGTACATTCATATGTAAGAGATCATAACATCTGTTTTGGGACTCAGAGATTTGTTTTGCTCTCCCAAAAAATATTTAATCATTTTTGAATAGATTCTGTACTCTACCCAGGCTGAGCCTATAACTGGTCATGGGTACTCAGTGCTCTAGCCTAGTAAACAAACCTAGACAAAGAAGCAAAGAAGTTAACAATAATAAATAAAATACATGCGTACTTACATAAAGGAACGTTCTTCCTGAGTGTAGACAAAATATCTTCAGGTTAGGATTCATACCCTGAAGAGGAATGGCTCGGAGAACAATAATCCAAATATTAAGATTGTGGCTTATAGGAAGAATCTTCTTCCAAAGATGTGTCCATTTTAATTTTAAGGAATACAAGGTAAGGAAGAAAGAAACCTGGGAACGGGGGTGGGGTTGAAAGCCATACATGCTTTAAAGGAAGTAGGACTATTTAACCCCAGACGGTTCAACCCCAATGCATTTCTATACAATTTCATGTGTATATATATATATATATATATATATATATATATATATATATGTGTGTGTGTGTGTGTGTGTGTGTGTGTGTGTGTGTGTGATTTTTTAGTGGACAGTTCGACCCCGGACTATTTGACCCCAGACTATTTGACCACAAATATATTCTTTTAAGTACTTCATCATTAAGTTATTAATTAATCAATTATTCAATAATAACACTGATAATTTTTCACTGTAAATATATTTTTTAATAATATTTTTATTTTATTACTTATTACATCGGTTAGTAGGTTAGTATAAATATAACCGGGCATCACTTCTGTGTCAATGTTAGACAGAGGCACAGTATACTAACCTCAAAAAAGGGCATAGCAAAATTAATTTAAAATGGGTGGCAAAAGCAAAACACACTCTGGCTAGGCTTATAAATGCCCTAGGGCAGATAGCTTAGTATGAACCTATGAACCTATGAACCTATATAATAACTAATGCTATGTTTTAACATACTATGACTACTTTATAACATACTTTATAACATAAGTTTTCCATCAATTAAATATATATATTTTATTTTATATTATGTTATGTTAACTAATTTATTATCTACTATAAATAATTTATTTTAAATTAAATGAAATCAATTTTTTATTCAGGTTAATATGCCTTCTTCATCTTGAACATCTATACTACCACCAAAGCTCAAGCAGCAACATACAGTTTTCACCATTTCCCACTGTCTACCATCAAAGCACATCAGAACCTCAGGAAAGTGGATATGGATGTATGAGTAAATGCAAACACTCTTGATTTCCAGCAACATTGATAGTGTGTAGTGCTGCAGAGGAACTGGCTTGATTGCAGAGCATAAACACAAACATGCACACAATACAGTCTAATCCATCTACAGTTATGTTATTATTATGTTATTAGTTATTAGTTATGTTAACTAATCTATTATCTACTATAAATATTTTCATTAAAATTAAATTAAATCAATTTTTTATTCATTTTACAGTTATAGGACGTTCTTTTGTCACATCTCCAAAATTTTATTGTCTGATCGTTGTTGTATTTCGCAAAGCAGTTATATATCCTCATGACTTCTTTTTTGTTGCTTTTTTTGAGATAATCTTTGACATTTTCTCAGTAACTATACTCAGTCAACCATCAAATTTGGCCTGCCCCCTATCAAAATGCAAACAAGCAAAAAAACACTAATTACCCAAATGCCTATACTGTTTCTATTTTACCATCTCACTGCCTACAAACAAACACTTAACCATGGTGTTCACTACCCAAATGGTCAAACAGACACCCACAACTTCACACATAACACCAAACACTTTACCATCCCCTGCACACCGAATATACCACCCTCTATAAAATACCAACCCTGTACAGCCACAAAATATAATCCTAAAGACAAAGACTATATAAAGCTTATAAACAAACTCTTAAAGCTCAGAATATCCAGTCACTATAACCTTATAACACATGGAGGCATTCATCCCAACCCTGGCCCACCAACACCCAATAACTTCCACTCCCCTACCACAACCCCCACAGTCAAGCTACCCATGAATAATCCCACTAGTTCCCTCCTAGCATTTCGCCTAAATATTAGAAGTATTAACAATAAGATTCCCAACCTACACGCCCTCCTAGCAACCCACTCTTCAGACATTATGTGTCTTACGGAAACCTGGCTAGAACCCAGTACTACTGACAATGAGCTACTACCTCCAGGATACAATATTCACCAGTTAGACCATGCTACAAGGAAAGGAGGTGGGATAGCAGTCCTTTACAAAAATACTCTAACCGTTAATAGAGACATCGTTCAACCTCCCCAATTCAATAATGCAGAACTCCTCATAACCAAGCTACAGATTAACCAAAACAAACGCTTGAACATCGTCTGTGCATACATTCCACCAGGCAACAACCTAAATACCCTAGAAGATCTCCTTTACTAGTTATCCACTACCTATCCACAAGAAACTATAGTTCTTGGTGATTTTAACACCTACTGGCACCCCTGCTCCTCCACCCCCCCCCCCCACTCATATAAACTTATCTGGGTTTAAACAGACCATAACCTCTCCCACTAGGATAAACAAACCAACCAACAAGGAAAGTATCCTAGACTGGATCCTAGGTAATAACCAACCCCAACTTTACACAGCTGGTACTCTCCCTGATGACCTCAGTGACCATTGTCTAACCTATATCATAAAACATAAGGCAGGAAACCCTCACCAGCCCAAATATAAAACATTTAGAAACAGGAAAAACTTTGATGCTGCTATATTCCAAAATGAATTAAAAGCAGTTGACTGGTCAAAACTAAAGAATCTAACATTAGTGGAGGCCATAGATCACTTTAACACTAAATTCCTAAGGATCCTTGATTCCCATGCTCCAGCACGTACAATAAAAACTAGATCAAATACAGCACCATGGCTCACAAAAGATACCAAAGCTAAAATCAAAACTAGAAACAGAGCCTGGGCCATCTGGAGAACAACCAAAGCTCCACTTGACCATCTAAAATATTGTCAGCTCAGGAATAATACAAAAAAATATATTTTACTCGATAAAAAAAGCTTCTACCAAAATCTCCTACAAAAACACCACAGCAACCCTCAAAAGTTCTGGGCAGGCTTAAATCAACTACTTTGTCCATGTCACTCCACCACCCCAACCCCGGCTAACTACACCCATAGTTACCCAGAGACCATAGCTAGCGCCTTTAATAACTTTTTCACTGAAACAATCCAATCCCTAGCAAATCAACTAACCCCCTCTAACTTAAACCACATGCCTAATCTACCTAATAATCACCTGGAATTTAGCTTCCAACCAATATCCACTAGTTTTATCATAACACTTCTAAAAAAACTAAAACCTACCACTCTCGCTGCTGACCTCCTGCCTGCAGAGTACCTACAAATAGCTGCAGATGCCATTGCATATCCCATATCTATCCTCATCAACAGAACCTTATCCGAAAATGCTATCCCCTCCCTCTGGAAAATATCTCACGTCATCCCGCTCCATAAAGGTGGTAGCTCCTCAGACATACCCAACTATAGACCCATTGCCATTCTTTCCCCACTATCCAAAATAATGGAGAAATGTGTACACAAGCAACTAATGTAATACCTTTCACAGAATAATTTACTATCTGACTCCCAGCATCGTTTCAGGCCATACCACAGCACCACCTCAGCCCTCCTTTCCTTTACTACTGCCATAAACCAAAACAGGAATGACAACAGGCTAACCTCTGCCCTCTTTCTTGAGCTATCTAAAGCCTTTAACATGGTCAACTACGAACTTCTCATTCTTTCACTAAAATCTATTTCCCTCAACAAGCCTGCTATCCAGTTGTTCCAGTCCTACCTGACTGGTAGACAGCAGGCGGTACTATGGCAGGGCAAACTCTCCAGCCAGTTACCTCTCACACTTGGTGTCCCTCAAGGGCCCATACTAGGTCCACTACTCTTCTCTGTTTTTATTAACAACCTCCACACTGCTATCCCTAAAGCCACCTGCATTCAATATGCAGATGATTCCACTGTCATCTGCTCAGCCACCTCCCCATCCGACTTGCAAATCTTAACCCAAAATACATTTAACACTATCGAGAACTGGCTCACCAACCAACGCCTACTTCTGAACCCCATTAAAACTAAACTTCTACTCTTCTCTCCCACTAGTAGATCCACCATACTTTCATTCTCTGTCACATCTAACAATGGTACCACTATTTCCCCAGAAAATCACACCAAACTGCTAGGGGTTATCATAGACAATAATCTCAAATTTGACCTACAAGTCAACAAAACCATACAGACCATCAATAAGAAGCTTGGATCACTGTATAGAAACAAGACATTTTTAACCCCACTGACTAGGACTGCAATCACCCAATCACACCTACTCTCTACTCTTGTATATGCCTCACTTATACTCTCAAACTTCAACAAATCCGAACTAGGTAAGCTGTCCCATAGCTACAATCTTATTGCCAGATTCGCCACTGGCTCCACCTATAGAACCCACCTCTGCCAGAACCTTAAGCAACTAGAGTGGCTAGAACTGCCCAGCTTAATTCATTTCAATCAATTCTTAATAGCACACAAAATGTTGTACCACCCTGAGGATACCCCCTCACTTAAAAATATTATTAGGTCATATAGCAACCTACGATCCCTACGGTCAGCTGATAAACTACTGGTCCAAACCCACAAAGCTAATAACTCTCCTGGTGAATCCCTGTTTGCCAACTTCATTGGCAAAACCTGGAATTCATTCCCAAACTATATAACCCTACAATCCTACAAAAGTCTCTTCAAAAAAACCTCAAACAGTATCTCAAAGTGAATTGGCTATGCCCATGTACCACCCCTGATTAAGTTATAAACTAAAAGCATATAATGCAATTATCATAACTTGTAACTACATCACCAAGCTCTGCTTCCAATCTGATGTCTCTTACTTTTGTCTGTCCATGAGAACTGTGAGTCCCTACTAGGGAACACTACTAACCCATTGTATATAATCACTTTGTTTTTATAATTGTTTGCTAACTTCTGTGTAATCTATGTAAGTTTGTCTATGTGAAGCTTTTCTCGCTGGGCCTCCGCTGAAAATGGACATGTATCCAGTCAGACTATCCCGGTAAACAAATGTAAAATAAATAAATAAAATAAATAAACTATGTGGATGCATGAGCAATATATAACATTTTTTCTTTATGTCAGAATATGTGTGGCTTATTTTTTCTTGCTTTGCCATTTCAGTGGGGTCAAACTGTCAGGGGTCGAACTGTCCAGGGTCAAAACATCCCACACCCACTTTAAATAATACTTGGGTAAATTTCTGCCATTACTACTCAGGGCCTTGTGCAACATGAGTGGTTGGAGCAGAAAGATTCTTGGATTTGTATTTCTTCTTTTAGGGAGTATCCAAAGAAACATGGGAAGGACACAACTCTGGATGTACCTCCATCGGAGAACTAAAATCTAAGGAATTTCATCAGGCCCTTCTGAAATTACAGATCTAGTGTCCCCCTTTGACTCCTTAGTGGCTGTCAGGCTGGTTTGATGAGAAGTTATCTGTGTTGGCCTCCAGTGGGGTCATTGCACAGGGAATAGGCCCAAAGATAAGATGCTCTGTGGATTTTCACCTGCCTTGATGGGTACGTCCTCCTCCAATCAGGTGAAGGAAATTGAAGTTGTGCCATCTTCCTTCATTGTTTTTTTTTCAGTTCTAGGTGGACATCAAAGGTGGAAACTTTGGTGGATACTGTGTCTCATGCTAATGTCTTCAGCCATTTATTCTCTAAGGAAATGTTTAAGGAGGAAAGCTAGCTTCACAGAGTTTTTTGTATGAAGGCCTGACAACCAAAACAATCCTTAACACTATTTTTCAGGCCATAGGTAAAAAAGACACCATGTATGTTTATGTTTGTAGGGTATGGGTGGTATTTGCCCTTTTTGCTGACGTTAGCATATATCCAATATAAAAAATATTAAAAAATGAACAAGGGTACCCGATTTGGTACTGAGCTTTCACTGACAATACAGTCTGGATCCTTTCGAATAACTGATAGACAGAAGAAATGACTATACCTTGCCTCCCAAACTGGTAGCTAAAAAGATGTAAGGATTTTGGTACCATGCATCATTTTATGTACCAGCAAACAGTACTCATAGCTAGTTCTAAGATCAAATGTATGGCAAGCAATGAAGGAGCACCTGAACTCTGACATACTAGCCGGGCATACAGATACAACCCATTGGTTAACATTACTGCAACAGTGATCTAATGATGAACATCTGCTATTTGCTTTTTACCACAGACTTCTACTAACTCAAAAAGTTACCAACTGTAGGTGAACACTTGTAGAAAGTAGAATAAATAATGGCCCAAAACATGTATTTCAACTTTCAGCTAGATGCACTCTCTTCAAGATAAAGTCTTTGCCATTACAGCAAATGTCTTAACTTAGGTTCATAGGTAGGTACTAGGCTAATGGCCCTAGGGCCTATATAAGCCTAGCCAAATGGTACCCTGGCGTTTGCCACCCAAGAAAATTATTTTCCTGTGCCCCTGTCAAGCAGACCCACGTAAGTGATCCCCGGGGTGAATTTCCTATCTCCTATCCAATCATCAAGATTTTTCTTGAAGAGTGCTAAGGAGGAGCTTTGTTTGATATAGATAGGTAGTTTGTTCCAGAGTATGGGAAGTATCTGGGACAGAAATCTATCCTTTTACTTTTTAACTACCAAATAGGCTGTTAAACCTTGGTCAGTCTCTCACTCTTACATTCTCTTCATCACACAAGGTGTCTATTCTTCTACTCATAGATGTGTCCTCCCAAACATCAAAGCACATTATAAACTTTATAGTACCAATATATTATTTTAAATCAGTAGCCTTTAACTCTGAAACAACACTGCATTCTTCTTACAGTCTGCACTTCCTTTATCACTTGCTTAAAGTATGCTTTAAATGCATATCTCAAATATATGTGCATATCTGAATCCTGAGATTCACTTACTGGACATTACATTTAAAAATGCATTTGTTTTCCTCCCTGCTATTCAAGCAAGATGGCTGTATGATCCTGTTTGATGCCATCCCTTTCTGTTGATATTTGTTAAATCAGTGAACTTATTATGGTGGTCAGTCCTTCAGAAACACAAGTTTGTGTAATGCAAGATAATCTGGCCATTTTAACAACAGATAAACTTTTAAAAATCTTATTAAACTTACAGATTGCGATGTCCATGTAGATGCTGTAGCAGCGGTAGTTGTGCTGATTTCAAATTCTTTTCCTTTTGTGATCTTTTTGAACTGTTTTCTTAGCCAAGTCTTGTATTCATCCACTACCTTTCCATGTAAGATAAAGGAGTAAGTTGATGTTTCATGAACTGAATCAGTATTGTTTAAAAGTTAAAGTAACACATTAGCTCACTACCAGTTAGTTAGTAAACTATGCAAGTATCAGTTGCCAGTTGGTCAGTTGTTTTTTGTCAGAAAAAGCAAATAAAGTAATAACCTTGTAACACTAACACAATATATTTAGATATGTGTGTGACGCCTGTGCCCTGGCCCAGCAATCAAGGAGCCTCAGTCCTCACCACTAACACCAGAGAGGGCATCTCATATATGAGGAAAAGATAACAGATACACACAGTAAAGTGCAATTTCCCTTAAGAGCACACAGAGATCACAGTCAGTCCAGCACTGGTCGCTCCCTTGCTCTCCAGGTCCCCAATAAAACTCCCCACTGGCACAGCTATAGGGTCCAGATCTCAGCCTAGTGGGCAAGATAAAACCTCTAGCACCCTCTCTGTCCAACCAGGGCTTCATATCCCTTCCCAATTAGCTGACACACACACACTTACACACTTTGAGATGAGTTTATACAAACACACAAACACTCCTGGGGAAGGCTGGCACAGGTTCTCCAGCTGTGCCACTTTTTCCCAGACTATATGGTAGTACCAGCTGCCACCCCACACTAATAATTTTCAGCTACTCAAATGCCCTTAAAATGGTGTCCAATTATTACTGTGCAATATTATTATCCAATTGATAGCATAGCCCAGGGCTAAAGCTATAGGAGTGGCTTTGTAGAATTTTGCCAAAGGCATACAAGTACTCTTAAGAGCTGAAATTATCTCTACACAAACCAGCCACAGTTAAAAGTTTTTAAAATATTTAATAATACATAATTAAAACCACAAGACAATACTTTCTACTACACAGTCAGTGCTAGTCAAGAGTTCAGAGATCACACAGAAATACTTAAAATAAATCAGTAGCACAGTTCTGACATCGTAGAAAAACACTTAGTCTAATCTTTTTAGTTCCTAGCTATTTCTTAAAGAAAACACAAGTCTAAGATAACTTACATAAGACAACAGGCAGTGTTGTGAGTTGGATGATTGAGACAAAAATGCTTAATGCCTTCTCATTCTCTCTGTTTAAATTGAAATTGCAATTCTGATAAACATTGCATCATTCTTTCACTTTCCTGGTGTTCCCAGGCTGACAGAAACTACATTCCTTTGTTATCATGCAGCTGCAGGAAACTACATCAATAAAAGACATTCCACATGTAAACTCTAGTAATTATTCCTTAAGTTAAAACAATAGGCAGAATGCCTTCATCTAGCCTGGCCGGAGCTGAATTGTAAACATCAAAGACAGTCATGAAATAATTTGAACTTCAAAGGACAAACAATAAATGCTTGTCTTAGCTTTCTTTACGGCAGAAGGCAATGTTGTTACATTGTTTTAAGTTCAAATTTCACAGAATATTCTTTCATTTAAAAAAACAGGTCTGCAGTTCAACATATTTACAAATGATAGAATTATGTAAAAAATCCTATCTGGCTAAGCTGGCAGCCTTCATATCCCCCCCCCCAGAGAACTCAAGCTAGTTTTTCAAGTGACCCTTGAGAAATGCTGCTTGAGAGGGTTAGGTCTATCTGAGTGCACCTCGCACCATTCCCTGTCTTGAGAGCCCATCTGCATTGGCATTGATATTCCCACTGTGGTGCTGCACTGACATATCATATGCTTGCAACCCCAGGCTCCATATTAGCAACATAGCATTTTGCTGGCTGGCTCTGTATCACCATGTTAGGGGGTTGTGATCTGTCATAACAGTGAATTTCCTTCCATATAGATAAGGCTGAAGTTTCTGCAATGCCCACACTATGGCTAGGTATTCATTTTCTACAGCTGCATAGCATTTCTCCCTGGGTTGGAGCCAATGACTGAAGTGCTCTTCCCCCTCTGAAGAAATCTGGCTAAGTACAGCCCCCACCCTATTGTTCGAAGCATCCACCTGCACAACAATTTATTTGCTGTAATCTGGACTGGCTAACACAGGGGGTCCTCCCAAAGCTTCTTTAAGCTTGTGTAATGCCTGCTTACATGCTGAGGTCCACGCTACCTTATCTGGCCTGTTCTTCCTTGTCAAGTCTGTGAGGGGAGCAGCTATGGTACTATAACTGGGGACAAACTTTCTGCAGTACCCCACTGTCCCTAAAAATGCCCTCACCTGCTTTTTAGTAAGAGGTTCAGGCCATACCTGAATGGCTTCTACTTTGGCAGGTTCTGGCCTTATCTTGCCACTCCCCACTCTATGTCCTAGGTAGGAGACCTCTGCCATACCCACCTGACATTTGCTTGGCTTAATGGTCAACTCTGCACTCTGTAGTCTGCCCAGCACCTCCCTGACATGATGAAGGTGCTCTTTTCAGGAATCGCTGTAGATGGCAATATCATCTAGGTAAGCAAGGGCAAACTCTCCCGCTCCTACTAGGATATGATCTGCCAGCCTCTGCAAAGTCACTGGAGCATTCTTCATCCCAAAGGACATCTTTGTGAACTCATACAAGCCAAAAGGAGTCACAAAGGCTGACTTTTCTCTAGCACTGGGAGTCAAGGACACCTGCCACTAATCCTTGGTAAGATCAATGGTTGTAAGATACTTAGCCGCACCGAGCTGCTCTAGGACCTCATCTGTCCTAGACATGGGGTAAGCATTTGACTCTGTCTGACTATTTAATTTCCTGTAGTCCACAAAGAACCTGGTGCTGCTATCCTTCTTTGGTACCAGCACCACTGAGGAGGCCCAGAGACTGTTGGACTCTTGAATCACCCCTAGTTCCAACATCTCCTATACTTCCTCCCTCATAGTCTGTTTGACTCTCTCAGGCACCCTATAAGGGGCCTGCCTAATAGGCCTTTGGTGTCCTGTATCCACCTGGTGCTGTACCAGGTGGGTGCATCCTGGTTTCCCAGTGAACATGTCCCCAAATTCCTGCAACACTGCTCAGATTTCTCGAACCTGGGTAGGAGACATTGCTACCCCTTCCACGGAGGTGTCAGCCCGAGCTTCACTGAGGAGATCAGTCCACAGATCTCCCTCATACTCCTCCTGGAATCCAGTGCAAATGGTCAGCACAATGGCGTCCCTATCATGGTAAGGTTTCATCATGTTAACATTGTACAATTTGTGCCACTGCCTTCTGCCTAGAAGTTCCACCATGTAGTTAACATCACTTACCTTTCTTACCACCTTGTAGGGAACCTCCCTAGCTGCTTGTAAGTTGTTGTGTCTGACAGAAAGAGAACCATTACCTGCTGCCCCACAGCATACTCTCTAGCTTGAGCATACCTGTCATACCAAACCCTTTTCTGTTGTTGGGCTTCTGCCAGGTTCTCGTGGGCCAAGCCCATGAGTTCCCTGAGCCTTGTCCTGAGGTTTAGGATGTATGCCACAACAGACTCCTTGTGAGACTTGCACTCACCTTCCAACTCATCTCGAATTAAATCTAGAGGTTCCCCTCACCCTATGCCCATACAGCAACTCAAAGGGTGAAAAACCTGTGGATTCCTGGGGAACCTCTTTGTAAGCAAACAAAAGATGGGCCAAATATTTGTCCCACTCCCTCTTAAACTGATCTGCAAATGTCCATGGCATGGACTTGATTGTAGAGTTTAAGCTCTCAACAAGACCATTAGTCTGAGGATAGTAGGGGGTGGTCTTCATGTGCTTCACCCCATAAGACTTCTACAGACAAGCCAGCAGGCCTGACATGAAATTGGCACCTCTGTCAGTCAGTATTTCTTTTGGGAAACCTACCCTGCTGAAAATCTCTAACAAAGCATTTGCCACCTTCTCTGCCTCAATGGAGGACAAAGTCACTGCCTCAGGGTATTGAGTAGCATAATCCACTACCACTAGGATATACCTTTTCCCTGTGGAACTTGGGGTACTCAGAGGACCCATAATATCCATAGCTACCCTCGGAAATGGCTCCTCAATCACAGGCAAATGCATCAAAGGAGCTCTCACCTTGTCTCCACCCTTGCCTACCTTTTGTCACTACTCACAGGTCCTGCAGTACCCTGTTATATCTCTGGAAATTCCAGACTAATAGAAGTTGTGTGTAATATGCCTCTTTGAATGTTTTATGCCCATATGACCTGCAAAGGGAATATCATGGGCTATGGCTAGAAGTGCCAGATAGTAGGCTCTAGGCACTACCAACTGCTGTACTCTCTCACCTTCTAGTGTTCCCTCAGGAGTCCACTCTCTGTATAGTAACCCTTTGTCCCAGTATACAGATTCCCCCTCTCCTTGAGAATCAGGTGCCTCCCTAGCTACCTGCCTCAGGCCTTGCAATGTAGGGTCTGACAGCTGTGTCTGTCTCAACTCTCTCCTTGTAACCCTTCCCAGTTCCCCTTCCACCAGAAGTCTGGCATCCTCTGACAGTGGTGCCTCACTGTCAGCCTGGGTACTACTACTCACCTCTACCTTTGCAGTCACTTTGTTCAAGGGACCATCAGTACCCACAAGCAGCTGTGGCTCACCTTCAGTCTCACTGCTACAGTGTCGCTCATTCCCTGAAGTAACCACCTCACCATTCCCGGTTGCAAGTATGCAGTCTGTCTGGGTCTCCCCCAGGCTACCAGACTCACATGCTTGCCTCCTAGCCTGATTGCATATAACTGCATAAGCACATGGTACTGCCTCATCCAAATCCTTCCCTCTCAGGACATCTGCAGGATGGTAGTTTGGTACACATGTTGTCTCAAGACAACATACTATTGGCATTTTGTCTTTCCCACTTACTGGTTCCCTCACCTTTGGTTCCCCACCTTGCCTCTGTGGACACCTGTATGCCACATGGCCCTACTGTTTGCATTCAGAACATTTAACCCTGGCTCCTGAATGTGTATCTGGACTAGTGGCTTCCTCTGCAACTGGCAGATTCTGTTGGGGCAGTCTGTGCTGTCCACCATGGGCTCCTTTGGACCCATGAGCAGTACTGGGGTCCCTTTACTGTGCAGGGATGCCCTGCTTGCCAGGTATAGGTCTCCCTTCTTCCCCAACTCATCTGAAGTTACACATTGTCTATTAGCTAACCAGATCCTCATGTCCTCAGGCAAAGTGCTAAGGGCTTGTTCCCTCACCAAAAGGTCTGCCAGCCCTTCAAAAGTGGTGACCTGACATCCACTCACCCACCTATGGAAATAAGTGTTCAATTCTGTGACATATTTACACACACTTTCATCTGCCTTGCGTCTGTGCTCACAATGCTTTTTCCTATACATTTCAGGTGTTAGCTTAAACAATTCTAATAGACAATTTTTTACAGCAGTGTAATCAAAACTTGCAATGTCAGACATTTTAGACTGTACAGTTATAGATTTCCATGGAGTAAGGGGGTCAGGAACTGTACCTAGAGCCCTTGGTCAACTTCACACTGTTTACATACCCTCTCAAACATATGAATTAAACTGTCAAAATTATCCCTCTCTTTAAACTGCGGAAGAAATTTACTGACCTGTTGTGCTTCTGGGGTCCAGTTGCTCCCTTCCCCATTACCTCCATGACTCTAGTGAAGAGTCATCATCTCCTTCTCATGCTGCTTCTGCTTCTCTTTTTCCTCAGCCTGCAGACGTAACAGTTTCTCATTGTCCTCACTCTCTAGTCACCTCAGTCTCTCAGCTGCTTCTAATTCCACATGCCTGGCCTCCAACTCAAGTCTCTTTAGCTCCAGCTGGATTAAGTCCACTGCAGAAAGGTTGAGCTATCCATTCTCTGAGGGTATTATATCTCTGCTGCCAGTCTGATTGTCCTCCTGGTTTCTGTTTTCTGATGCAGCTGTAACCAAGGCTGAAATCAGATCTGCCTTAGTGAGGTTTCCATGCACCAGTCCCCTAGCCTGGCACATCTCTGCCAGCTGGCTCCTTGTAAGCTTTCTATACTCCTCTGCTGACATACTGCCTGCTCAGCCTGTCTAATTAAGCTAACAAAAGAAAACTAGTAACAAATAAAAACCACAAACTCTCTAAAGCAAAGATATAGCTTGTTGTGAAAAAAATCCCACTGCACCTTTATTGTAAGCACTTTCGTGTAAGTCCAATGCCTGCACTTCTTCAGACAAATTATATTCCCAAAGCCTACTTCCTTAAATCCAGCCATAATGCCATTAACTAAACAAGTCATCACAACTTAAAAACAATTACTTAAAGACATACTCCACCAAAAAATCAGAATCATATTTAAAAATGCATTTAAATATTGCATTTAAAATATAAACAATTTTATATCACATTAAACTTATATTATACATTTCTAAAAACTGGTTATCTATAAACACCATAGACTATCATTCTTATTTTAAAAATATATATTTCATAAACATTTCATGTTTTACATCAATAAAATTCAAAAAATAAAAACTACACCATTTCAACCTGATAGCAAGAATTAACTATTGAGAGATTATAAACAATATATGTATTTATACACACACACACACACACACACACATACACATATATATATATATATATATATATATATATATATATATATATATATTTTAACACACACACACACATATATATATATATATATATATATATATATATATATATATATATATATATATGCATACATATAACTAACTCCACACAATATTACCTCACCTATCTAAGACTTTAAGTTTTAAAATACATTTTATGGAACTATATTCATTAAGGCCTGGGTGCATATAGGCATTAGTGTTAATTTGCCATATAAGCTCTCTTTCTTCAAGAATTAGCTGCCAAGGACCACCCCTGATGTCTTTACCTACACATTCAGCAATGACATATTTGAATTTGTGTGATGGATACTCTAAAATATGTCTAGCTAGGGCATTTGTGGTAGTACCCTTACTGATGTGGTATTGATGTTCGTATATTCTTTGCTTAAAGGCTCGCTTTGTGTTTCCAACATAGTAACTGGGACACAACTGGCATATTACAATATATACCACACATGCTGTGTCACAGTTGAGTTTACCATGGATCTGATATTCCTTTTCTTTTATGGTAAATCTACTCCCTACATGTATATATTGACACTGCTGACATCTTCCACATTTATTCATAACCCAGCCATTATCCATAGCCCTAGTCCTATACTTACATTCAAGTATTGCTTTTAAATTAAGACATCTTCTGTATACCACATATGGGCTATTACCTACCTTTTTCCTAATATTTGAATCTTCTTGTAGCAAAGCCCAATTTTTGTTCAAAATCTGTTTAATTGCATTTGCATCTGTAGAAAAAGTAGTTATACAGCTTATTCTATCTTCTTGCTGGGTGGGCCTATCTACCCCAGTTATCTCTAGTGAATTTCCTTGATCTAAGAATCCTTTACTTAGAATGGGTTTAAAGTTTCCATTATTTCTTTTTATTTGTACTTCCTCCCAAATCTTCTCAAACAGTATTAAGGGGTAACCTCTCTGAACAAACATACCCTTCAAGTTTATACACTCTTGCAGGAAATCATTATCTGAGGAGACTATCCTAGATGCCCTTACTAACTGGCCTTTTACCACAGCTCTTTTTTGGTGGTAAGGATGGCTACTGCTAAAATGTAAAAATGCATTAGAATAGGTAGGCTTTCTTTTTTTTTTCACTAAATATTTTTTTTATTATTTCAAATAAGATGTCTTAAACATTACATGAAATAAAGATAAATAACATATTTACAATTCTAAAACATTACTAACTTCAAACCATTATATAACTATTTACATTGGTGTCTATGCAAATAACATTGAAATTCTATATTATATAGAGTTAGAAACATAAGATGATATATCTTCTTCGATATTTTCAAGTATTTCCAGTACTTTCATCCAAGAGTAATAGTAAGAAGTAGATCTTTTAGTTCTGTTCTTCACTGTTAATATTTCCATGTGAGCAACTGTTGTTGTTAAAGTCTCAAATTCCTTGAGCGTGGTGAAGCCTCATTTTTCCAGTGTATAGTTATGATTTTACGTGAAATTGCCAATAGTGACCATAGGATTTTAGTGTCTTTTTTTGGTACACAGTTTGGAATAGGAGAGTTGAATAAAATTAAAGACTTTGTTAATTGAAAATTATCATTATAAACAGTCTGAAAAAATAATTAATGGATTTCCAGTACATATTGAGACATATACATTCATAAAAACATGCTGCCAATCTGCTTTTATCTTGATATGGCATCTCCAACATTGATCTTCAATAGAATACATTTTGGCTAACCTATGTGGTGTATAGAAACTTCTGTGTAGATATCTCCAAGTGAATAATTGCCAGTATTTTGATAATGTAGAAAATTTGGAAGATTTTAGAATATTACTTTTTCTTCTTCAACTGGAGGATGGTTGTTTATTAAAGTATAATAATCCCAGTATGATTTTTCATGATAGTTTTTGTTTTTAACAATTTTTTAGATATTAGACAAATAACCTGTACCCTGATAAGGCTGTTTTGTGGTAAGAATAAGGTATTCAATGAGTTTTGGAGCTTCATGTCTAACTGAAGGTTGCATTTGTTCTATTTTATTTATAAGAAAATGCCTTAGATTTTGTAAAAACAGCCAATTGTCTTTATTTATATTATAATTATAAATTATCTGTTCCTTTGTTAGAATTTTCCCTTTCTCTATAATTTGATGCCAAAAGAGTAATGTTTCTTCTTTAAGTATATTTATTTTAGATATTTGGAATGTATCTAGAATATTTGGTGTAAAAGCTATAGGAAAATAAGAAAAATCCAAGAATTAATATTTGGTATTTTGTTTATATATGTTCTGAACACTGAAAGTGTAGAACTTACATAGTTTGATGGCAATTTATTAATATTATTCCTTTTCCTAAAAATAATCTTTTAACATCCATATAAGGGGTGATGGTATTACTGTTAAGTTGTCTTGTATGTGATTATAACTGATTTCTATGTAAATCTGCTCATGGGCTTGTTTCCATATAGGTGTGTATGAATTATTTAACCATAGTGTTATGTTTTTAATAACAGATGAGGTAATATATAAATCAATATCCGGTAAATTAATTCCACCATCTTCCCAATCTGGCAAATGTTTATTTAAGGCTACGGGGTTTATTTGGAAACCATAGAAAATTTAAAATTAGTTTATTGTATCTTTGAATAATATATTTGGGAGGTGGCAATGAAAAATTTTGTATTAAGTATAATATTTTGGGAAATATGATTATTTTAATAAGATGTAATCTGTCTGCTGTTGAAAAGATATATTTATTCCAGTAACCAATTGTTTGTTCTATTTTGTCTAGTATTTTATTATAGTTAAATATTAGAGAATCTGTTAATTCATTGAGTAGATTTATTCCCAGATATAATAATTTACTTTCTGTTACTATATATTTGGAAAATCTTTTGTTTATATTATTTTTTTTTACAATTACAGGGCATAATTTTAGTTTTGTTTTCATTAAATTTTAAGCCTGAAATATTTTGAAATTTATTCATGGAGTTAAATAGAGCATTCAAAGACTCATTTGCATCTGAGAGAGTTAATAGTATGTCATCAGCAAAGAGTTGGATTTTAAGGTTTAACATTTTATTAATACAAATGCCCTTTATGTTATTGTTTGATCTGATTTGATTTGCAAAGGGTTCTATGAGTAATGCAAATAACAATGGTGATAAAGGGCAACCTTGTTTAGTTCCCTTTTTATTGTTATAGGGCCTGATCTATATGATCCCAGTTTAACATATGCAGTAGATTTTTCATATAGTATTTGGATAAGATTATTAAAATTAGAAGGAAAGTTATATTCTTTTAAAACTAGTGAAAGAAAGTTCCAATTAACGAATCAAAAGCTTTATTAATATCTAATGAGATTACATTTAAATTTAGGACTTTATGTTTGCTATAATCTATTAATGTTAGTATTCTTTTAATATTATCTGAAGTATTTCTTCCTTTAATAAAACCTGTTTGATCTTTGTGAATTAAGAAAGGAAGAAAGTGTTTGATCCTATCTGCGTATATAGCCATAAACATCTTGTAGTCTATATTGAGTAATGATATTGGCCTATATGAGGAACACTGTTTCTCATCTTTATCTGGTTTGATAATTGGGGATATCAATGAATATTTCCAAGAGGGTGGTATATTCAAATCTTTATTGGCTATATCATATACTTTTAATAATAAAGATATGGCTTGATTGGGTATTAATTTATACATTTCTGGTAGCATATTGTCTGGGCCAGGTGCTTTATTTGTCTTGAGCTTTTTAATTTGTGATTTTAATTCTGTCATATTGATTGGTTTGTTTATAATGTCTATTTGTTCTTGTGTTAATTTAATATGAATATTGTTTTCTAAGTATTTTTTATATCCTTAGTAGGTGTATCTTGAGTATTTATGGAATTATCAATGTTAAATTGGAGTCTGAATGCTTCTAAAATATCATTTAGTTCCGTAACTCTTTTGTTAGTATTGGGAATAAATATTTCTTTTATTTGCTTAGATTTAATTATTTTTTGTTCTATTAGTTAAGTATCTCAGGTGTGCTGAATTAGTAGAGTATGAGTTTATTTTATCTTTTCTAAGTTAATCAGAATCTTATGGTGTAGCAATTCTGTATACTTCTTATTGATTTGTGTAAGTTCTTGAACTTGAGTAGCATTACCCTTTTGTATTTCCAGTTTCAATTTATCTGCTTTGTTTTGTAAGTCTAGCATATCTTTATTCCATAACTTCCTTTTATTTATGTACCAGGATAATATCTTCCCATATGTAACTGCTTTTAATGAATCCCAGACATATATTTCTGAAATATCTTCTGTGTAATTTATTTCTAGAAAGTTTTTGATTGTTTCTTCATAAAATTCTTTGAAATCTCTCAATTTTGTGATATAGGAAGGTATCCTAGTAATGGGATTTGAATAGAATGGTGTAAGCTCTATCTCAAAGACTATGGCATTATGATCAGATAAAGGACAATTTATGATTTTGACTTTGTCAATTTTTGTTATTAGGTCATTGGCAACATATATTCTATCAATTCTAGAGTTAGTTTTATATCTATGAGAATAAAATGTGAAGATTAGTGAGTCTGGTTCTGCAAATTCATTTATATCTTTTAAATACAATGTATCTATAAATTTTGATAGTGCTTTAGAGATGGGTTGTTTTCTTTTTTTGGATTTAGAATCTGTATCTTTTTCATTCATTATACAGTTGAAGTCTCCTGCCAATATCAGGCTACCCTTAGTTAAATGAATTATCTCTTCAAAATGCTGTTTAACTGTTTTTAATCCTAGTCCTGGGATCCAATATAGATTTACTAACGTATAGATTCTCTTATTTAACTCTATTGAAACTAGACAAAACATACCTGATGTATCTTGATGAGTAGTAATTATTTTAGGTGTTATAGTTGAGTTGCAGTAGTATAGCTACTCCTTTTTTTTGTTTTCTGGTGAGAGCTTATTAGTACGTTGTAATTATTAATATTTAAGTTGTTTATATCTCTATCTAATAAGTGTGTCTCTTGTAAAAGACTATTTGTGGTTTATGTAAGTTTATGTACTTGAATAGGCTTCTCCTTTTATTACTATTATTTAGACCATTAACATTTATGGATAAACATTTCATTTCCTAGTTTTGAGTTTGTTTTATGTGTAAGTTTATGTAAATATTGTTTATTCTTAGTTCCATCTTGGATACAGAATTCAAAAAGTTTTTCTTGTATGATTTTTGCATGTTTCTGAGTGACACCAAAGTGATAGAATAAAAAAACAAAGAACTTCCAAACTTGTAATTCTTAACCTTAAAAACCATTCCCTATTGCTATGAGGTAATATACCTCTTCGTTTGGTTAGTGAATCTAACCAAACAAACTTTCTACCCTCACAAATAATATTTGGATCAGTTTCTCTTATCCTCTTAGTTTTAAATAAAGATAATTGAATAATATATTAAGATAATCTAATCAGCTAAAATATATACATATATTCTTTACTCATCTTATTGTAATTCAATAATACTTACTTCTAAGCAGGTTTCAAAAAGGTACAAATATTTAGATTAAGGTAGTATCATTTCAAAATAATTTAGGGTATTAATAAACATCATGTTAAAATCTATAACTGTATATTTCATACATCTGTTGAAAACTATTTACTGACATTACTGTATAATACAGTACCATTGTTGTGCAATTGTTTTAGACTACTCAAGTCCGAAACCAGTGTTTAAATTAACATTTGCAAAGTCATATTGGAATAAAAACATGAATAGTTCTGAAACCACATCATATTTCATGTTTAACATAAACTGAAATGCGATACAATGTATAAGTATATTAATATTTCTTTAGTAGACATTAAATATGTTCCTCTGATTGCATTTTTCAGCTTTTCAATGACAATTCCCATGGCTGGAGACAACAAGATCACAATTTAGACAGCTCCCTTATCCAAGAGACCACTCATAATGTTGTTACCTGATTGAGTGTCTTGTTGCCAACACTTCCATCAACCCTCAGAGGGACCCTGCACAATGAAAACTGACACAGTACAGAGGTAAAACTGCAGCACTTGACCACACCCTCAAAGCAAACATCTATGTATATCACACATCAACTCCCACAGCTTAGACTGACACCCAACCAGTGAGTCTATCTGCTGACAACAAGTGCTGGAGATACAATCCTGACCTACTCAACACCAGTAATTCAATCCTATGACTGAACAAATGTATACTGGAGAACACATCAAAACAATGGAAGCTGCCAAGATTCAAACCACCATGTACGAAAATATTACAGGCCAAAATTCCCAACCCATTTTGCAGCAAAGAGACAAAACGTATTCAAACCATGGGGTAACACCTTTACCACGTCAAAAGGTGTCCAAGAAGCTTGTTTTTCCTCCAACATCGGAGGACAGCCACGATGATCCATGCACTGCAAGAGTACCATTTTATCCTGGCAATTGCTTCACGACTGTATATAGAAACATTTAATCCAAATCATTAACTGGCACCACAACAATATTTCTCAGAAAAGCTGTTTTACAGCCAATGACCAGACAGAACGCATCATTGAGAGGATACATTTATCAAATGTCAAGTGCCCCAGCCATAATACAAGTGTCTCCTCAAATCAATCCCCAACGAATCTACTGCCCACCAAACTTGCAGACCAATACTGGCATCCTTTCATGCAGTCACATTGAAACACAAAAATACAGGTCCGCTGATCAGGAACAACCAGGCTCTCAACTGCCAGACAACACACCCGTCTGCAGAAAGGTCCAAGAATCATAGTTGCATTGTCAAGCATCCTTGTCCACACTAACAGTAACATGATATACCCACATACACTAGTATTGTGTCATTCTTGATAATGTAAAAAGCCAGACAATATTATAAGAAGGGTGAAGCCACAGCCAGGCAACATAACAAGAAGAGCACAGCCGCAGTCACCATTCAGATGAGCAAACGGGAACAGCATGAGCCATCTAAGGATGGATAGCCCGTTGAGTACCTGCCACAATGCATGCCCATAATGCATGGCAACCCAGTAACAAATTAGGGTGTGGGCTAAGCCTCTCCCCCTTCCACTAAAATCAGATCCAACACAATATGTGTGTAGAACACAGATGCTTCGACAAAGCCCAAAGCCACATGGGATATAAACATTGTATAATTGACACACGGGTCAAATCCACTGTTGTTATGTTACTCATTATAGTTGCCTATACAATCATTGCTTCCACTTTCTCCATCTAGTATACCATAACGCCATCTAAATGTTTGATTTGCCAAATGCACATCCAACCTTCTTGTTGCATCCCACCTGCCCACCCGAGGGCATACCTTGGCAGCAGGACATCAGTAGTATTCTGCAGGAGCACCAGCGTGGGAAATGGCAACCCTCCCAAAACAAACCTGTCAGTTGCTTGACATTTACTAGTTTCTTTAGAGAATTTGTAAAACAGCAGTGATTTTATTTGCTGATGATTAATTTCTGCTTTTAAACTCTGCTGTATAAAACATAGTAAGGGATAGCTAAAATGTCTGGAAATCTAAACTGATAGAAAGACAAGCAGATATATGTCCTTATCTATCAAGGTGCTAGAAGACATCAGTAGCCATAAACTGAAAGTGCTTCAAAAATAAATATCTGTGTATATTTATATGAACCTTTTATATTATTTATGTTTCCTTAGAAGGAATTTAGGTTTCTGTATCTTTAAATGTGAACCTAGCTTATTTTCTGACTAGACGTCAATTAGAAAGAGTCAGGGGATGGCGTACACAAGTAAATGCGACAAGCAATAAGTAACTCAAGTTTCTAGTGATGTTTGTGGCTGTTAAATTGTCTCGAGAACCAAGCAGGAAAAGGTATGTGTTTTTCTTTTTCTTTTCCCTCCTCTTATTTGGTGACAAACTCATGTAGTGTGCACTTGAGCACTCTTGTTTATGGAGTAGTGTTCACAACTGTCAAACTTTGCATTTTAAATATGCTATGCCTTATTTCTCTACAAAGAAAAGACAACAGGATATCTAAGCTAGTCACAAGCATCTTTCAACTCCGGATGTCTGGAGCCACAACACACATGACATATAGCCTCAAAATATCACTTAAAACATATTTTTCACTGGACTATATCAGTATGTGCATATGGGTCAAAGGCAGAACATCTTTTAAGATTATTTAAAGTAGTCTTATGATACATCCTAACTGAAATACTTCATTTCAAAAGCAACACATTTCTGCCCAGCATTAGCGTTTATCCAAACAGGGACACTTTTAACTTATAAAAAGTAATACTATCAGGGATGTAACTAATAATAAGTTATATAGCAGCCATTACTATACCTATTAAGCAATATAACCATATACTGATTAAAGTATTATAAGTTAATGAAGATTTAATAAAAGAAGAGAAAAATAAAAACAACAAAACACAAAGAGAGAAAATAAATAAATAAATAAACTATTTGGGAACATTATTATGCATTGATTACTCTGATTAAGAATATGAAAATAATAGATGGATAATAATGAAAAATAGAGTAATGTTTAAATTATGCTTAGTATATTGATGTGATTTGAGATAAATGTATTTACATTTATGCTAATTTTGACATTTAAAATATAATTGAAAACAGTACCTGTTTTGGTGTAACTTGAAGACAGTAAGAACTTTTCTTTTGTTGTTAGTATTATTATTTAGATTTTTACAGAATATAACATATGTAAGATTATTTGTCCTTTAGTTTTTTTTCTTTTGCTCAACAGTTTTCCAATTATTTACTTTAGCATTTCTCTTCGGTGTACTTATTGTCCAGTCCATAGATTCTTCATGTGTTAGGATGTTGTTGTTGGTAAGGTATTTTATTGCTGAATCTACTGTTTCAAAGATTTTTATTCCATTTGGTAGAAAAACTTTCAGTCTTGCTGGAAATAAAAGATGGGCTTTCAGTTGCTTTTTCTTCAAGGTTTTTTATTGGTAGAAATTCTTTTCTTTTTGAAACCACCTTTGTAGAATAATCATTGTCAAATCTTATTAATGAATCATTGTATTTGATGGGAGAATTTGCCCAAGCATTTCTTAATATAAGATCTTTATCTTGTGTAGAAAAAGTCTCACAATTATAGATCTCGGCTTGTTCTTACCGGAGAAGAAGCATTTCCAGAAGCTGCTAGTGATCTATGCTACGTTCTATACCATATGAAAGAGCTTCAGGTATTTTTGTTACATCTGGTATCCAGGTGGTAAGAAAGTTTATCATATTGTCCCTTCAGATTTTTCTGGTAGACCATATATTCTAATATTATTTCTTCTTGTTCGGTTTTCCATATCATCAAGCTTTTCTAGTAAATATGTATTCTGTTGAAGTAAGAATTCAGTTTGTTGTTCTTCTATTTGGACTCTAGTGTCAATGTCACTTAATGACTGTTGAATAAGTGATATCTGTCCTTTCTGCTGTGTAAACATTTCTTGAAGCTGTTCCAGTTGTTGTGAGCACTTTTCTTTAAAAGTATCTATTTTATTGTCCATCTTGTCGATTTTTATTGTAAGTTCCTGTATATTTGTAATGAGAGACTGCAGGTCTTTTTTGAGAGAAGAGTCTTGTGCTGTATTCCTTAGATGACTCATGCTGTAAAGCTGATATTGGTGCTGATTTTCCAGTAATTAATTTGACAGGAATTATTCAAGTTCTGACAATAAAATTTTTCTTATAGATGCTCAGAGTTATTAGAAATAAGTTAGTAATAAAAATTTCTTCAAATTAAATATTATTTTGTAAAATTCCTGTCAGGAATTGTATTGAGGTAAGAGAGCTGAAATGAAGTGCAGCTATCAGTTCAGCATCCTAGCCACGCCCCCAATGGGTACTCAAGAATAGGTAGGCTTTCTAAATATAGTTGCCTTATACCTATTAAAAGTTATATCCTTGGTAAGCCTCACATCCAAAAAATTGATGGTATTACAATCAAACTGATATACAAATCTAAGGAACTGTGTATACTCTGAAATGTTTCCTATAAATTCAGTAGCATAATTTTTGTTCCTTTCCATATGAAAAACATATCATCCTGGTATCTAGTGTACCAGGCCACATTTTCCTTAAAAATACAGTTATTAAACAGAAATTGCCTTTCCCAGAAAGCCATTACACAGTTGGCGAAGACTCCACCACAGGGGGACATTATCACCACCCCTGTTTTTTGCAGGTAGAGCTGCTGCTTATCAAATAACAAAGTTGATTCTTAAAACAACAACAAGCAATGTCTCAATTAAATTAATTTCATTATGTTCTACCCTATGTAGAATAAGCAATTCTCTTACCCATTCCAGATCTGTTTTTTGAGGGATAACTGTATATAAATCTACTATGTCCACAGTAAGAAAGTTGAAATTACTACAAAATTCCAGGCTGTTTATGTTCTTTAAAAAATCCCACAAATCTTTGCATATCTGTGGTTCATTACTAATCATGGGTTTGAGTTTGCTATCAATAAATTTTGCGCAGGCATAAGTTATAGATTTCCTGCCATCCACAATTGGTCTAAAAGGTGGATTTGCCAAATTCTTGTATATTGTTGATGAACCAAACAGTACTGGTGTTAGTGGTGCTGGCATAGTTAAGTAATAATATATACTCACATCTATGCTATTCTCCAACAAGAGGTCATTTAGCACATCTTTAACACATTTATATGCAATATTCACTTCATTAATGCTAACTTTAACATATCTATCACACTGAAGTACATTAACCATTTTATTAGTGTAGTCATCCTCATACATAAAGAAAAGACCACTGTCTTTGTCAGGCTTCATGATCCTAACTCTACATGCCTTTAGCATTTTGAGAAACTCAAACTCATCTGTTGACATGTTAAAGTTATGCAAATGTTTTTTGCTTAAAACATTTCTGATATCCATTTCACATATGCATTCGAATGTCATAAGAGTTTCATGAATTAGTGGATTAAAAGAACGAGAAACTCTTAAGTCATTGTTCAGTGAAGCATTATTTGCAAACAAAACTGCTAAATTAATTTTTCTAATATGCAATTTTAAATCACTGATGATTTTAGCCAAATCAGCCCTCCGATCTGGAACAAAAGTAAATCAACTTGCTAGAATATCCACCATCTCTGTATTTACAAGCACCAAAGAAAAGTTATACACTTTGAAATCTCCTGCTGAATTTGTTATAATCTCATATTTATTATTAGCATTTACCTCTTCCTGCGATTCTGGTTCCTTTTCTGGCATTTCTGATTCTTGTTCCTCTGTGTTTGATTCTGATTGCCATAGTTCCTCCTCCTATGGAAATCCAGGTTTAAATTCACCTTTCCATATCCATTTTGGTCGTTTTGAAAGTTTTGTTGTAGTTGATTAAAACGTATTATCTCACTACACCTAGGAAAAGGAGTTTGGCTTTGTTCTTTCTCATCGCTCTGTTGTATACTGTCTTCTAGGGGGCGTTCCGTCCCTTCAGTTGCCATAGCAACATTTATAGTTTTGTGGGAATCTACTTTCATGGTGTAACTATTCGGAGTTGGATAAGCTACCCCTTTAGAATAATCATTCATGTCCCTTATGATTTTTTTTCTTTTTTACTTCCACAGACCTGTTTATTATATGATCTATGCTTGAAAAGATATGGATGTAATCATATTTATAACGTAAGAAGTCTTTATCTCTTGTTATATCTTGCTCCAGTGCCTCTAGTTCAGTCTGCAACTGTTCTACTTGTAGTTTATAGTTTTTATAAGTAAATCCAAAAAAATCAAAGCCCTGCTGGTCAAAGAGAGATAACAGTTTGCCATGAAATGGAGATTTGTTTATTAAGCCTACAGGGTACCGCCATTGAAGTAAGCCCTTTGGAACTATTTTCTTCATTAAACATTCTTGGAAGTAAGCTATCTCAAGTTGTAGCTTATGGCATTTCAACAACTTTTGATCAAATAATTTCAGCTTAATGATGATATTATTAATTGCATTATTATTATTATCTTGTGTTCCATTACTACGCAAGTCGTTGTAACTTGCATCGTAAAATTGCGGTACTTTCAAATAATCAGCACGTAGCGGTTGTTGTGAGCCATAACTGTTAACATACACCACTCTACTGTCTTCATTACTGTTCAAACTGAGCCTTGGACCTGGATTACTATTCACTCTCTTCTCGCCGTTATTGCTGGACAAAGCAGAAACCGAAGCATATGTAGGAGAGTTTCTGCTTACCCTTGTAGAGATTAAACTGATTCCAGCCATATTCAGCATTGCACTCACAGGGCAGGGATTCCCCTCTTCCAGCCTCTTAGTTAGACCATCAACCCATTCTAAAAGACATTGAACAAGTGTTGTAAGGTTGCCCACTGACTTATTCATGGTACAGTTGCCATTACTTGCAATAGTTAATCCTGTGGATGAAGCCAGTGCAACTTCCTCTTGGGAAAATAGTGGTTGGAACATATCACAAACAAAACTGCCCAAATGAAAACTAGTAACAAATAAAAAACACAAACTCTCTAAAGCAAAGATACAGCTTGTTGTGAAAAAAATCCCACTGCACCTTTATTGTAAGCGCTTTCGTGCAAGTCCAATGCCTGCACTTCTTCAGACAAATTACATTCCCCAAAACCTACTTCCTTAAATACAACCATAATGCCATTAATTAAATAATTAATCACAATAACTTAAAGACAATAACTTAAAGATATACTCCACCAAAAAATCTGAATCATATTTAAAAATACATTTAAATATTGAATTTAAAATATAAACAATTTTATATCACATTAAATCTATATTATACAATTCTAGAAAATGGTTATCTATAAACACCATAGACTATCATTCTTATTTTAAAAATATATATTTTCTAAACATCTCATGTTTTACATCAATAAAATTCAAAGAATAAAAACTACACCATTTCAACCTCACAGAAAGAATTAACTATTGGGAGATTGTAAACAATATATGTACTCACACACACAAACACACACACACACACACACACACACACACACACACACACACACACACACACACACACACACACACACACACACACACACACACACACACACACATATATATATATATATATATATATATATATATATATATATATATATATTTTTTTTTTTTTTAACACACATATATACATATAACTAACTCCACACAATATTACCTCACCTATCCAAGGCTTTAAGATACTCCTGGGGAAAGCTGGCACAGGTTCTCCAGCTGTGCCCCTTTTACCCAGACTATATGGTAGTACCAGCTGCCACCACCCACTAATAATTATCAGCTACTCAAATGCCCTTAAAAGGGTGCCCAATTATTACTGTGCAATATTATTATCCAATTGGTAGTATAGCCCAGGGCTAAAGCTATAGGACTGGCTTTGTACAATTTTGCCAAAGGCATACAAGTACTCTAAAAAGCTTAAATTATCTCTACACAAAGCAGCCACAGTTAAAAGGTTTTAAAATATTTAATTATAAATAATTACAACCACAAGACAATACTTTCTACTACACAGTCAGTGCTAGTCAGGAGTTCAGAGATCACACAGAAATACTTAAAATAAATCAGTAGTACAGTTCTGACATCACAGAAAAACATAGTCTAATCTTTCTAGTTCCTATCTATTTCTAAAAGAAAACACAAGTCTAAGATAACTTACATAAGACAACAGGCAGTGCTGTGAGTTGGATGATCAAAACAAACATGCTTAATGCCTTCTGATTCTCTCTGTTTAAATTGAAATTGCAGTTCTGATAAACATTACATCATTCTTTCACTTTCCTGGTATTCCCAGTCTGACAAATACTACATTCTTTTGTTATCTTGCAGCTGCAGGAAACTACATCAATAAAAGACATTCCACATGTAAACTCTACTGATTATTCCTTAAGTTAAAACAATAGGAAGGATGCCTTCATCTAGCCCGGCCAGAGCCGAATTGTAAACATCAAAGACAGTCATGACATAATTAGAACTTCAATGGACAAACAAGAAATGCTTGTCTTAGCTTTTTTTAAATCAGAGGGCAATGCTGATACATTGTTTAAAGTTCACATTTCACAGAATATTATTTCATTTAGGAAAACATGTCTGTAGTTCAACATTCATATTTACAAATGATATAATTATGTATAAAATCCTTTCTGGCTAGGCTGGCAGCCTTCACAATGTGCTGGGACTACAGTGATTCTGAATACTTCATTGATATTTATAGAATAAATATTTCATGTTACATAGGTCATCAAGAGCAGGGATCCATTTTTATTTTATTATTCCTTATCTAGCTGACATCCCCACAAGAGTGAGCTATATTGGCTAGCTGACTCTTAAGTAATCCTATAGCCAAGTTACAATGGAGAGATCAGGTCTTAACTTCAAAGCAAGGAACTACACACATGCTGTTCAGTAAACTTAATATGTGTGTACCTTCATGCACCATTACTGTACATAATCACTTGAATGACTTTCCTACTTATATAAGATGCATAAAATATATTTTGAGTCACTACAAGCCCCCAAATTGTGATCTAAGTATAGTTTCTATATACAGTTAAATTTTAAAATACAGAAAAATGAAATAAAGTGCAAACATTCTGGTTGTGATTTATATACATAGCATATAGTACATAGGCTCATATGCAGGACAAAACAAGGAAAATGTCTTAAAGTGATGCACAGATATCATCATCATCATCATCATCATCATCGTCATCGTCATCATTTAATTACTAAAAACAGCTGTATCACTGCTCTCAGAGCATTGTATTTAATAATGCACAGGCACATGATTAACCTGGAAAGAGTAAGAGAGCTAACACAGTTTAGAGACACCTACATACATGCATGCATATAGACACATATACATATATGCAATAATGCCCTTCTAACTTGCCAATACACCAAAACAGTTATTCCTATAATATGTGTCCAGGTTGTTCTTACAATATCTAAAATAGTGCTTGCTTTAATGTAATTTGGTAGTCTATTCTATGTCTCAGCTACCCTCTCAGAGAATGAGTCAGCACACTTCTCATCCCTATAGAATCTTTTACAAAGGTTGTCTGATGATCCTCTGCTTCTCTTTTGATAACCCAAACATTCCCCCTGGTAGTTGTCTCTAAATGCCCTATATACCTGAATCAGGTCTCCACTTAAATGTCTATATGAGAAGCTGTACAAGGTCAGATATTTTAGTCTTTCATAATAAACTGACTTTTCACATTCATCAATACCCTTGGTATATTTCTATTGTACTCCTTTAAATTTACTCATACTTGTTTTCTTATACGGCTTCCATATTGTTATTTCATACTCATGTTTGGGTCTAATGTAACTAGCAAGCAATGATTTCATCATTTCTAATTTCCTAGACTTTATACATTTTTTATACAGCGTATAGTTCTATAACGCATTAAGCAATTGGTTGGTATTATTAGAAAAACTCAAAGCTGGATCTAACCATATACCCAGATCCTTAAATGAACTGACAGTTTCAATCATTGTGTACTGTATTAAACAGTCACCTTTCAATTTATGAATCTGAAATCTCATATGGTTAGTTTTGGATGCATTTATCAGCATATCATTCTCCTGTGCCCAAATGTCAATTTAGTCAATTTATTTTGCAGACATGCCCTATCTGTAACAGTTTACTCAGTTTTAAGTCATCTGCATGCAGACTGTAGAGCACATCAGATGAAAAAGACAAATCTGAAAGATACAACCTAAACAAGTTTGAGCTTAGGACAGTACTCTGTGGGACACCCAACAGCACCCCATAATTTCAGGTCTGTATTACCTGATCAAAATGTTAAATCATTGAATGCTAAAACATCGACACATAAAGAGTGAACTGTCTAAATCCTGAAATACCTTTACAATGAAAACTGCCAAATTGAATTGTCATAGTTGGGCAAATCTAAGCAACTGCAGCATGAACAGGTACTATTCAGTTTTTTATGTTCTTCACCAGCAACTCAAGCCCACGATGTTGGCCAACTATTGTACTTCGATGTTTTGAATTTCAGTGCATAGGTATTTCATTTTTATACGCATTCACTTTTTATGTCTAGATATTTTAGCATTTGATGGTTTAACGATTTGATACGGTAATATAGACCCATAATTTTACCTGTCCAATTGTTGTATGATACTTGCCATGTCCTATTTGTAAGGCATGTAGCTATCCATCTTATTAAGAGTACATCAATACCTACTTGTTCTAATTTATTGATCAGTGTTTGTAAGTGACCTTTTCAAATGATGAAGTTAAATCTGTATAAATTACATCACAGCACAATTTTTCATTCATATCTATTATTATATTGCCATAGAACACCATGTTACATGTTGTTATAGATCTATTTTCAACATATCCATGTTGATATATGATTTCAAGTGCCAACCTTTCCAGTTCTTACAATAATTTATCCAAAATAATCTTCACCATTATTTTTCCACAACACAAAAGTAGAATCAAGGATTTATATGACTCTGGGTTTGTCCTACTCCCCTGTCCCAAAACACAGAAGTAGACTTAAGGGTCTTTGTGACTCTGGGTTTGCCCTACTCCCCTTTCCCTTAAGGATAAGTTTAACAAGTACATGTCTCTATTCTTGAGGAATCTCCCCATATTTAAATGATATGGTGAATACCAGATTTGATGGTACTGTAAATTCATGCTAAAGTGTTCTCAGCTCATTTGGAGCTAAACTGCTTTGCATAAGGTTCTTTATTTTGGCCGCAGTGAGTTCATTTTAATTTATTTATTTTTCTCTGAGCTTTTCAATCATATTATCATATATAGATCTATGCTCACATTTTCAAAACTTTGAACATCAATGGTTGAGACCATAACATTGAAGTTTTGAAAGTTTGAAATGTCAATAAAAAAAAAGGTAAAATGAATATTTTTTTACGTTTATGCAGGGGGGCAAGCCCCCTGCACACCCACAACCCCTGCTAATTAAATATACAACTCCAAGATCACACTACAGTAAAGAGAATGGTAAATGTCTCATTCCGTGCTGTATGGTAAACTCCATTTAAACCATTCAAAGTCTCAAAATATTTTATTATTTATTATTTATTTTTATTTTACATTTGTTAACCGGGATGGTCCGACTGGATACATGTCCTTTTTCAGCGGAGGCCCTGGGAGAAAAGCTCCAACAGAGTTACATTGATAATTAGGTACAGTAAATGAGATGAAATTTTTAACAAAAACATAGGCTATTTACATACAAGTACAAGACTGCCTTACAATTTTCTGAAATTACTACAAATGATACATTAGTAACATATTAGCAAAGACGGTAGGCAGTATAATGTCATAGAGTTAGACAGCATACATTTTTCTTTATCACAGTATACAAAGTTCTTATCATCTTAGCTAGTTGTTTATGTTTTAGTTAATGGCACAGAGCTAGTCTGGGTTTGAGCAAGGACATAGCCAGTGTGACTTGAAGTGGAGTTTTAGACTTTTTTTGAATTGACTTAGAGAAGTTGCAAGCGTGAGGTTATTGGGGAGAGAGTTCCATATTTTACCAGTGGTGTTGGCAAACAGCGCTTCACCACCTAGGTTGAAAGATTTAGTTGTTTGGACAAGGAGTCTGTTTGCTGAGCGAAGGCAGCTTAGATTGGAGTAGGGAGTCATTAAGTTTTTTAGTGCTGGGGTATTCTCAGGTTGTTTAAGGATTTTGAAGGCCTGTATGAGTTGGTACTGCTGAAGAAGGTATGGGAATTCTATCCATCCAAGTTTTTTCAGGTTAATACAGTGGTGTGTTCTGTAGGGTAGGCCTGTAACGAATCTGGCAATGTGATTATAGCTGGATGAGAGCTTGTTCAGATCAGATTTGATAAGGTGAGTAAGGACAGGAGAGGCATATAGTAGGGTAGGGAGAAGGTGTGAACGGGCTGTGGCTGCCCTGGCATTCGGGGTAAGGAAGGCTTTTATTCTATATAGCATCCCAAGTTTCTTGTTGACTGACTTAATGGCTTGGTTGATGTGTATATCAAATCTGAGTTTATTGTCAATGTTTACTCCTAATAGCTTTGTATAGGTGTCTGGGGAGATGATGGTCCCATTATTGGATTGTATAGTGAAGTGTTCAGTCGGAGATCTATTGGTTGGGTAGAAGAGAAGTAACTTGGTTTTGTTTGGATTTAAGATCAGGAGATGGTTGGCAAGCCAGTTTTCGACTTTGGTGAAGCTATGTTGGGTAGTAGTTAGTAGATTTGCAAGAGAGGCATTGGAACATATTATAGTTGAGTCATCTGCATATTGAATACAGGTCTCGATCTGTTGAAGTTTGAAGTTTTGAAACTTCAAGCTTCCAAAGTAGACCCTTAAATGTGTATGTATATATATATATATATATATATATATGTATATATATATATATATATATATATATATATATATATTTATATATTTATATATATATATATATATATATATATATATATATATATATATATATATATATACTGTATATGAATAACCTGCTGTGCGAGAGAGAATAAGTTTTAGAATCTACACACAATTTTTAATTTATATGCCTTTACTCCTACCACATCTTATTTATCTATAAAATGTTTTCCTATTATCCTCAATATCTTTCTTATATACATTTTCTTAAAATTTGTCTTGATCCTGTTTTAGACTATGTTTAATTTGTCTGCCCAGCTTGTTTATTTCCATTTACAAAGGTATAGTTCAATGTCATTTCTTATATATTTGTATCTCATCTCAAGTATCATATTTTATTGCAAATATATCCTTGTGACCTCGTGCGCTTAGATCCTCATGTTAAACATTTTTTGGTACTTACGTGTTATCGCAACCACATTTTCGCACTAATGCTGGTTGCTTCTCCTTGTCTCAACTGGGACTAATGAAGTATGACAAAACCTCCAGACATGTTGTCTTTAATTTGTTCTTGTTTTTAGGAAGTTTTTTCACTTCAACAGGCTGAAAAAATAAGGTTTGAAAAATAAGTTTCCCCATTTACTGCCAGCATCTCAAAATGTCAGTTAAGCAAATCTCCCATTCCACTTAAAATGCTTTCCGCATTAATTTTTCTCAGTCTTTGCTGCCCTGAGAACAGAAAGCATCAGGAAAGAAAGGCAAAGCAATAGCCTGTCTAAACTCATTACAAAGTAATCGGGAAGGGTAGACTGTTAAAACACTATCTTGGTGGTGGGTTTGTAAAACGAGTAAGGGTTTGCACGTTAGTATTTGTGGCTAGTGTGCGCAAAAGCAGCTAATCCATTGGAAGTGTGAGTGTGTGTCTGTCTAACATCGCACGCTATGACTACCCACACTCCTTACAGGCCAACGTACATATATACACGCAGTCACTGTGATCGCTTGCTGAATTCAATGCTTGATGTCTTTCAAGCACGCTAGCCACAAATCCTCAAATCTGAACCCTTACACATTTTACAAAGCCACCACCAACATCCCAGAAGAGGTTTTTCACAGTCTACCCTTCCTGATTACACTCCCTTGTTACTGTTTGAGTAAAAGACAAGAAAGTCCAGCACATCGGAAATTGTGGTTGTGAAAACATGTAAGTACCCATTTTTTATTATTATTATTTGTTTTTGCATTCAAATAATTTTCCTTTTAAAACTTGTCACATTCCTTTTGCAATTTTTCTACTGAATGCATCATTCCAATTAGTTTTACATAGTGGGCCAGATTCACAAAGGCTTGCATGGAGTCTAAGAGTAGAGTAAGACTCCATGCAGCCAACATGTTCCCCGAGTGATCCAGGAACAGCCGGTAGGGGCGTGCAACTGAGCTCTCCAAACTAGTCCTACACGGACAGGGCTTGGATATGCAAATTACCTCAATTGCAGGCGAAAGCTGTGCAAAAGAGGTAAATTTGCGATCCAGGAAACCCAAACCTGTCTGAGTAGAAGTAGTGTTATTTTCAGAAATGTACTCAGTTGATAAATGAGTACGGTTCTGCAAATAACAAAACGGAGCTGTGACAGCTGCAAAAAAAACATGCATTTACAGGAGGAAGCATTCCAATGGCCAAAAATATGGCCATTGGCAATGGGAAGTGATGCAAAATAGAAATAAAATAACTTTTTTTTTCATCCTGATCACCGGGGTTTAACCATAGCGCAGCTCCGCGCAAATGTGCTGCATCCTAAAAACCAGAAAATTAATAATTAAGAACCACAAATGTGGATTTTATAGCTAAAATGAATTTACAATGCAAGTGAATGGCAGGCTGAAGACAACATGGCCACCGAGTAGAGGTTGCTAAGGGGGGAAGCTCAGTCTAAGAGACGTAACCAAACATTAGTAGGCAATCCTATGCAAATGAGAGTTAGGATAGTGAATCTCAAGTTTACATAGAAAATGAGCACAGTCAGTGGAGTGTAGGAGTAGGATAAGGGGAGTAACAGAGTAGAAGATAGGTGACATCATAAGGGGGTATGTATGAAAGGAGTGAAGCTCATTGGAGCAAAGTGTCATGGGTCAGCTGACAATTACATATTATTGAAAGAGGTGTGTCAACAGGTAGGCTAGGTAAATCAAGAAATGGAAGGTGTATGCCGTGGATAACACCAAAGTTTCTTGCTGAGAGTGCATGCATGTGTGTGTGCGCCAGTAAACCCGAGTAAGACAGTGTGCATGGGTGTTAATGTGTGTGCGCACGTGTTAGCGTGTGTGCATGTGTGTAAGCTTGAGTAAGCATATGTAAAGCTGTGTAAACAGTTGTAAGCATGTTTGCACCGGTGTGCATGCGTTTTAACAAGAATAAGCAAGTTTTAGTCTGTGTAAGCATGTGTGTGTGCATGTGAGCTGCTGTGTGTGTGTTTGTGCTTGTGTGCGCAGCGCTTCCCCTCTCAGGAAACAGAAAGGAAAAAGGAAGCACACCAAATAGTAGGGAAGTTACCAGGGAGTACTAGCAGAGCTAGCCGGTGAAAACAATCAGAATCAGGCAATTACCCAGGTAGAACACTAGCCCAGCCCAGCACTTAAAACTCTGCAAACAACAGTCCATTATGTTTCTCTCAAGAGACACTGCAACACTGCAGTAAGCTAATAAAAGTGAAAACTGAAAAAGCTGTACTGAGACAAAAAATGTTAAGGGCTGCCATTGCTGTTATAAGGCGACATGTGCAACATGCTAAGGGTGGTGATAATGTAAATGCTGCTGGACAACCCACAGTGAGGAGACGGAGAAGAGTGTATGGGCCCAGGGTAACATACCAGGGGCTACATGAGCTGGAGATAGTGGAGCGCTATAGAGTGGGCAGAGATCTCTTGCAGCAAATTGTTGAGCTGTGCAGGCCACGCCTCAGACACAGAACCAACAGAGGGGAACCAATTCCAGTGGAAACTAAGGTATGTGTTGGCCTAAAAATATTAGCAACATGTACCTTCCAGAGACCAACTGGTGATATGATGGGGATATCACAGGCATCAGCATCCAGGGTACTGCACCAGTTCCTGGATGCCATGTCAGTACATGTCGGTGATCATGTACACTTCCCCAATTCCTGTGTGGTATTGGCCAGCAATATACATCTCTTCCAGCAAATAGCGGAATACCCTGAGGTAGTGGGTGCAATAGACTGCACGCACATATGCATCAAAGCACCAGCCGGTGAGCAGGGTAGGGTCTATTTCAACTGCAAGGGCTTCCCATCCATCAACTGCCAGGTCGTGTGTGATGCCCAGGGCATAATACTGAATGTGTGTGCTGGCTGCCCTGGAAGCTACCATGATTCCCATATCTGGCATCTGACACAGCTGTACAAGACATTTGCCAATGGGGACATCCTACATGGACACCTAGTGGGGGATGCTGGCTATGCACTGGAGCCGTGGCTGATGACACCCATCAGAAATGCACACACACCTGAACAGGAATGCCATAATGAGGCACATGCACAAACACAAAATGTAATCGAGCATGTGTTTGGGCTGTTCAAGTCACGGTTCCGGTGCCTGGACACATCTGGTGGAGCCTTGCAGTACTCACCAACTACATGTACCCAAATTGACATGGTATGTGCTATGCTACATAATATGATCCTGCAAAAACAGCTGCAGCAGGACCAGCACAGGCCCAGGCCAAACAGCCCCCCACCATTGCCAAGCCAATCACAGGCAGAGTGTGACTCGGAGGAGGAACAACCTGAGCCTGCCCCAGTAGGCAGGAGGAGGCATGCCCAGTATGCTTTGGCCTTGACAAAGAGGCAATGCATAGCACAAACACTGGCTCAGTAGGAACTCTGGAAATGATACCTCTCTCTGACCCACACATATAGTAACAGGGATGCCTACGTTGACACTAACTGCTTTCAAACGTGTATAGGGAGTGTAGCATGTGCATCCGACATAGGCAGCCATGCATCAACACCTGAGGCATGATTGCCATGTGTTAAGCAATATAAAGCAGTGCTAAACAGCAGTTACCACCATGTAGTATATGTAAACAAAATCACACACACCAACTAGTACAAATGTGGTCAATGTTGAGTAATATTGGCCAACGTCCAGCAATGATGGTTAATATTGAGCAATGTTGGACAAGATGGGTCTAAGTAGGGCATAGCTGAACAAAAGCCAACATGCTCATAGTTGCTCTACTGGCCCTTAAGCAGTCTGGTCTGCTCAGTATGAAAATATAAGCGGTGATGGGCCTTAAACCCATGACACTGTGCACTATAGTCATAGTACTAAACCACTAAACCATGATAGTATTGCGGTGGTAACCTGTATGAAGAAATGTGATAAGTCTATGCAAAGTATTCCATGGAAACCCTGCAGGCACAACATAATCCCTGTCAAGTTATGACACAAAGGTGAGTCCTGCAGTAAGAATAGAACCTGACTTTCAACACACACAGTAGAAATGTTAATATTGGGCATGTACACATACATCAACAAATGTAGTGGACCTCAGACAGCAACATACTGAAAGGTCACACTGGGCATACTCACACACTTGAATACATAAGACAATTGTCAGGCAACAGAACACTGACAGTCTGAACTGGGCATACTCACACACTTAGGCCATGTTGGAGTACAGCAGTGGGCCACACATATCAGTCATCATTATGTGTTAACCCAGGAACCTCTCACTATCCAGCAATCTGCCCTGTGCACACACTTATATGACAACAGACAAGTATATAATATAGTGGAACCCTGTCATAATCAAATATGTTCTGCAGATACCTAAGTGGTTCATAGAAAGTGGGAAAGCAAAGATGATAAAAACCTGCAAACAGTACCAGCAATAAACATTGTGCATCATGAACATTATCATAGGTTCAGAGGTTGATACTAGGCTATCTGCCCTAGGGAATGTGCAAACATAGCCAGAGTGTGTTTGGCTGCTGCAACCCAGTCAAATCAGAACACTGTGCCCATGAATAGTAGGTCACACAAGATAACCCATTTACATTTAGTGTATTGTGCCTCTGTCTAGCAGGGACCCAGAAGATATCCCACTGGTACACATACGATCACCCATCCACTTGTCAAGATGTCACCTGTAGGGGTTCAGTGGATGGCTCTGCTTATGCAAAACTGGGACTACACTCCGCAGTGAGTGGAGCCTTTCGGATAATAATCTGTCCCCCTAGCATGTCCTATTAGCATCTGTGCTGAGGTATATGTCCCTGGAGTGTGTAGCTCCAAGGGAGTTGGATATCCTGAGGTGGAGCATGTCCATTAATTCTGGGTCAGATATTGCCTTAAACTACAGGCACACAACACATCCATGTAGGTAAGTGACTGAGAAGAGCTGGAGTTACTGTATCTTAACTGTGCAGGGTATCTGTGTGAGTCCCTACATCTGCTTGATGAGTAACATTTGTGGCCATTACAGTTGCTGCAGATGTCGGGTAAGGTACATCCCAAATGTGGCATAGTAACCAAGCATGGTCATGATGAGTATAGGGGCACAATGACCACACGTGATCAACATGTGAAACCATGTGGGATATGATGGGCTATGTAGAAGTACTGTCTAACCACTTTGGCAATGTGATTGTCAAATGCGAGTGTACGAACAGGTTGTGTCCCCAAACCCATAACAACTACTACTGTATGTAATGGATTACTACCTATGTGGTAATGTGTGAGCATGTTGTCATTCTCAAAGGGGATGATTATGCAACTAATGGCATGTAGCCGTAGGCTATGGCTCAGGCACCAGTCATCCTATCTCTGTGAGACCCTGTATGAGTATGCATGTGCCAGCTGGAGAGTTGATTATGGCACCCAGTTTGCAGTCATCTGCGAACATGGGCAGCCATATCCCTCCTGTGATAGCCTGTACATCACACAAATATACTGAACAAGAGAGGTCCCAGGACTGAGCCTTGTGGGATGCCATGTGTAACTGGTGTATAGTCAGACGGTTCTAGGATGGAAGATCGACAAGGAAAAGACCGACACCGACTTCACCGACGCGAAAACACTGACACAGAAATAATCGACACTACAAACCACGGACATTTCACAGGTAAGGGGTTTAAAATTCGCTAATCAAGCCTACCATGTTCAGGTAAGGGGTTTAAATTTAACACATGCATAACACTGCCACCTTACCTGAACATGGTAGGCTTGATTAGCGAATTTTAAACCCCTTACCTGTGAAATGTCCGTGGTTTGTAGTGTCGATTATTTCTGTGTCGGTGTTTTCACGTCGGTGAAGTCAGTGTCGGTCTTTTCCTTGTCGATCTTCCGTCCTAGAACCAGTCAGACATAGCACCTGCAACACTGAGCATGTGGGTGCTATCCCTGATCCAGGTAGCGATCCATCATGTGAGATATGTGTCAGTATTGATGCCGGTGAGCATATGCATAATGGCCGTGTGGGGTATTGTGTTGAAGGGTTGTGCAAGGTCCAGGCAGGCTGTGTGGACAACCGTCCCAACACTGATGGACCTGGTAACTGTTTGAAGAATACAAACAGGTCCAACAGGCAAGATTTGCCCACAACAATGCTGTAATGTGTAGGACCCAGTGTCTGTAGGTTTCCCATGTCTATGTGCATGAGTCCCATTACAATATGCTCCATAGGTTTGCAGAACAGGCTAGTTAGCCTTACAGGCCTATATTGTCTGTGGTCTGTTGTGGCAATATTCAGTGGAATGTGACCACTATCGCTGTACACCATTCTGTGGGTACAAATCCTGCAGTAACCCTGATATCGAACAGTGATGTAATGTGAGGGTTACATCTGTCATGAAGGCCGTGTACGACACAGGCCGGGACACTGTCTGGTCTCATTGATGCTGTGTTGTCCGCTGTGGGGAGGGCAGCACACATCTGTTTATTCATGATGTCAGGGAGGTTACATTCTGTTGGGATGGACAGTACCTCCTTAGGGGGGATGGGGGGTGCATCTTCACTGAACCTGTTTGCCAGGATGTTGGCAATGTCTGTGGTTTCAGGGTATGTTCAGTCAGTATGCAGTAACACACAGCATATCAGTGAGTGTCCAGCCAGGTACCTGAATTAACTGAAGAAGGCCTTGTGAGTGTCTGATGTGTCTGGTACAATTGTCCATTATAAGTGGGCCGGACATAAATACATGAGTGATTGTAGCTGTCTGCTAGTACAGATCACAGATGCCTTCCCTGTCTGGGATTGTGCTCTATCATGTAGTAGCTTCCTCCTTTTGTTGCATAGCGTATTAATGGCCAGAGTCTGCCAGACAGGTCCCCTGCCATTGGAGGAGTGAGTCCTGGTGTTATTTTGGATAGCACAATCCATGCAGTCCACTAGGTGTCCATAGAATGTGTATGTAAAGGATTCAGCAGTCTGAGCCATACTTACCACTGACCCAGGGTCTCTGAAGGATACCACCGTGGTATGGAGAAATGTGACGTTTGCTTTTGGGAAGTTCACCAAGATTACCCAGGATGGGTGTGGGGATGGGATATGGATGTCCAGTGAGATAAAGTATGTTCTGTCCTTACCAATAAGGGGTATATCGCAGGTGTGGAACATAGAGTCCCCATGTTGGTGATGATCATGTCCAATATGTTGTCCCCTCTTGTGGGTGTGGTGACCGGTTGTGCCATAGCATATGAGTTTACAAATTGTAGCAACTATTAGGTGAGGGTGATGAGGACTGAGTACTATGCCCAGTCAATGTGTGTGTATTTGACATCACCCAATATAATGGCATTTGGGGAGACCGTCATATTGTCTAGTGTTCCCCGGAAAGACGAGTATGGTTGCTGCGTTTGTGAGTGTGGTCTGTCGCAGGCAACAAACCAAAAGGCAGATTTGCACAATGTTAGGTGCATATGTATGGTCTGTGATACTTTGTGCAGTGCTACCCACCCGGAGGTATGTGCATATGTGATGTATATGAATACTCCCCCTATTTGTGTTGGCCATTCCGAGTTATGTGGTCAAAAAGCATGGTATGAAATATAACCTGGTAGTGCAGGTGTGCATGTGGGAGCCTGAACCATGTGTCTGTTAGTGCATAGATATTACTATTCTCCATACTGAGGAGATTCCTGAGTGTGGTCAATTTGAGGGTAATACATCTGGTGTTGAGCAGCATTACCCTCAGTGTCATGTACTCTGTAATGTCTATGGAGGTGGGTCTGTCTTTTGAGCCCCGCTTAAATAAGGCAGTATGATGGCAGCAAGTGCCTTAGCCAGTATTCAAAAGTCCAAGGGTGACAGGTGCAAGCTGTCCATAGGGAAGCTACGTGGCATGTCGAGCATGTCACCCCAGGCTGACAGACACTGTATCCCCTTTGAATAACACCAATATGTTAGCCAACTTTTAAACATGATCAGTTTATTGGTATACTGAGACATCATACTTGGTGAGTGTAAGATGCTAGACAAGGTCAGGGTCATACTGGCCTGGGCTACATGATCAGAGAGTTCCTCTATGTATCATGTCATCTGGTCCAGGGAGGAACGTCTGAGGTTGTACACACCAGCATGGACAATGATGGAGCCAGTCCTGGACTTGCTTTGGAGTGACCTGAGTGCATGTGTTATGTGGCAGATCCTGGCACCTGAGAGACAGCTCAAAGTGACTATTCCCTTTTTTGGCCTGGTGAGTGGGACGTCAGTGTGTCTGACATTAAGTGTCACCTATTACAAGTGTATCGGGTGTGTTGTTTAGCTCGAAGGGCAGTGACTGTGTGGCACACTGACATTGTGAACTATGTGATATGTGGGTATTGTAGTGGGGTAGCAGTTGTTTGTGTGTCTGTTTTGGAGGTCTCTGCTGCTTAGGCAGAGTGTATGTAGAGCCTCTGGGTATGTGTATGTTTGATAATGTGGTTTGATTGCTGTCACTATCGCTGTATGTGAGACTGATATGTTGTGTGTATGGTCACCTTCACCACCTGATAGACCATGCCAGTCATGGGTCGAGAGTGCTCAGCCTCCTGTATGTCAATATTGTTGCATCTTTCACATATATCTGAGTGTGCTGGGAGGAGGAGAGGGTTGTCTGTGTACATGAGGCAGATGTGACATTGTGTCATAACCACAATATTCACTAGTTGGACTGGAGAGTACACATGAAACCGACCACTGGACATGCCAGTATATTATGATGACGTACTCTGTAGCCAGATCACAAAGGATCAGTAGGGTGTTAAGTGTGTAAAAGAGTATAACCGGGATTAGTGCTCAGGTTTGTTGGTGTTTTGTAAACAGTAGCTGAGAAGGAGTCCAGACTGAGAATCATGACGTGTCCTTCAGCTATGTCATAAATAGCAATGTACAGTCATATATGTCCTGAGTCAGGGCCAATTGTACCTTACTGACAATGCCAACATCCTGTCAGACAGGCCCATATATACATACCCACCTCCCACTGACGATAGTCCCTGACATCATACCAGGAGATATCATGTGTAGAATGGCTGACCAGCTCCCCCCAAAGCCAAAAGCATGGCAGCAATTGGATTACATTGTTTCCCAATATGTGTCATGCATGCACTACAGAACAAACAGACCCTGCACCTGAACAGTCTGTTGAGCCTCACCCACTCCACAGGGTCTGGAAACATCAAATGTGTTACAGCAACATATGGCACTCCCCACAAGTGTGGGTGCACAACACACCATGGGAAGTATAGTCGAGTAAGCCTATAAAGTCTGATCTGCAAGGCCATGGAGTGCATCATGGCTGAAGTCATAAACAGAGCAATTGGAAGCTGACAAATACACAACCCTACTAACTGTGGTATGTTCATGTGCAGATCATGGTTCCCAAACATGCTACACTGTTTGCAAGGCAGCCACCCAGGACATACATCACTGAACAGAGCTACACATGTCCCACATAGACTTTGCATAGCTCTTCATCAACATCACAGACACATGTCGTATCCACAAAACCAACAATCTGTGCATAGATATGTGCTGACATATGAAGGGATGTCAATGTGTCCACAGATAGATCACACAAGGTGCGACTCACAGGGTCCTGTTCAAGCTGTTGATACCTGCAGACCCACATTGATCATTCCTGGGATTGCATAAAAGAAAGTGCACACACATTACCATGTCCAGTCTGATGATGTCAGCATCCTTCAAATATACCAGGAGAACAGAAGTCACCCAGTAAAGCAAATAGCACGCTGTGTTACTGTGTAATTCTCTAGTATCATAACATAGTTAGGTAGGGGGTTGAATCTTACAAGCACTGTTAGTGTGTGTGTGGGGGGGTGTATGTGTGTGAGTTCCTTTGATAGGAGTGCCCTTTTTGGAGACTGGGAAAACACATTAAAAGAAGTACATCCCTCTTTGGAATGTCTGATGATGTCAGCATCCTACAAATATTCAAGGAGATCAGAACCCACCCAATAAAGCCTATAGTATTCCATGTTAATGTGTATCTCTCTAGTATCCTAACATAGTTAGGTAGGGATTTGAATCCTGCAAGTGCTGACAGTGTGGGTGTATTTCCTTTGAGAGGAGTAGCCTTTTTGGAGACTGGGAAAACACATTAAAAGAGGCACATCCTTCTTTGGAATGTCTGATGATGTCAGCATCCTACAAATATATCAGGAGAACAGAAACCACCCAGTAAAACATATAGCGCGCTGTGTTAATGCATATCTCTCTAATATAATAACATAGTTAAGTAGGAGTTTAAATCCTGCAAGCGGTGACAGTGTGTGTGGGGGGATGTGTGTGATTTCCTTTGAGAGGAGTAGCCTTTTGGAGACTGGGAAAACACATTAAAAGAGGCACATCCCTCTTTGGAATGTCTGATGATGTCAGCATCCTACAAATACATCAGGAGAACAGAAACCACCCAGTAAAGCGTATAGCGTGCGGTGTTGATGTGTATTTCTCTAGTATCCTAACATAATTAGGTAGGGGTTTGAATCCTGCAAGCGCTGTGTATGTGCGTGCCACAGGTGATCACTGCAGTGTGGGTTTTGCTTTTACTACAATATGACATATGATTAAAACAGTATGTGCATTGCACACATCGGGTATCTGGTTGGCAAATAAATATGTGCACATGTGACTTCAATCAGCACATGTGTGAAGCCTGCATACTACATGAATACATTTGTTTCCTTCAACAGATTGTGCCGCTGCTTCTCAGATCATAGGTCACATATGTATGTATGCAACAAGCCTGGCCACTGTAGTGATCCGTGGCCAAGGTCATCTGTGCCACACACACCCATGACATGTACTATAGAGTACTGTGAGTGAGGGTAATTGCCTGGGGTATATGTCAGACATGTTCATACACAACAACGACTGGCAGTAATGGACAGTTATTATAGGTGTACAACAGCCCTGTGGATATGCATGCGGGCCCCTAATGTGTTATGTGAAACACCGATGGACCTACAATACCTATGGATATGTGGATACCAAGGGACAGATGACATAACACGCGTCTGTCTGTACACATTGGTACCCAACATACATGTTGAGGGCTACCACCTATGTGGTACTGTCGGGATAGTATGTCTAGTAAATGTGGATGACTGTGCCTTAGTTGGCTTATGACTATACAGCATGTATTGGACAACAGGTATCTGTCTGTATGATACCCTTGTGTAGGATATCCGTCCCATCCAGGGAATGCAGTGTAGGCCAATGCATGCATTTCCAGATGTGGATGGACATATCCCTAGTGTGTTTGCATGTACCTAAGAGGGCTATATGCCACACAGGTGTGGTCCCAGGAACGTGTGGTGGTCAATACCACTGGTTACTGTTATAGTATAGTACCAGAAGGATCCAACTGTTACTGAGTTCCCTACAACTGTGTTTCATTTGTCAGGACATCATCTGATGATTGGGTTATAGTCATGCTGTTGAGGTGGTATATACTACCAGACTGCAGATCATTGACAGATATCAACAGTATCACCCACAGCATAGTGTCAACCCATGTCATACACACATGTGTACCCATGTTAGTACATATCTGTAGTAGAATGCATACTGGCCATCGAAAGATACCATGAGATGTTAACAATGTGTACAACAGGGTATGTCGCACATCCCACGTGTCCACTATGCACGTACATGCAAACAGTGCGCACACACCATTTTCACAGATGTACACCTGCTAATTTGTAATGCACACATCACACATGTACTGTCCACTCACTAACACATGCTGGCAACACTGTATACTTCAGCCAAGTGACACATGGGTGGACGATACATACTCAGACCTAACACTGATGTAAACAATGCTACAATGACTATCAGAGCTGTGATGCATAATGCCTGCTCAGATATACCTACATGGATATCAGAACACTTTCCTGTTGGCAAATTGCTACTATTGCTACACTGCTATAATGTCATCCTGTGCATCAGAACCATGTTAGCCTATTCCTGCATCAATGTTACAAATGACAGGAGGTGGCACGGGTGTCATCATATGCACAGGGTGCGTTGTTGGTTTGCCAGAGCCCGACATTGACCCATCCAATCGACATGTCTATGTGTGTGTGTGTATGTGTGTGTGTGTGTGTGTGTGTGTGTGTGTGTGTGTGTGTGTGTGTGTGGGACAACAGTACAGCATGGGCCAATGTTGATGTAATGTGTGTATGTATGTGTGAGCCCTAGTTGTTTGGTTAATGTGTGTGTGTCTGCATGCACACAACTTCACCATGTGGCTGCCATATACGAGCGACTGTACCTGCTAGGCTGTACAGATCACTGTCTCTGGCCATGGACACAGTACCTGTGCCAGGCAGGGCTGCTACAGGAAGTATCAGGTATCAACCCTGACTGGGTGCTATCATCAGAGGCAGAGATATGATGACTGGACCCATGTCCCCATGTGGTCTAGTAGGACAGTCAATGGACAGGCCAGCCCCAGCATTGCTGGGGCTGGTACTGCCACTACGGAAGCGGCTGTGATCCATGGTCCATCTGTGATGACTGCTAGCTGATGCTGTTGCTGGCATGCATCCGCATTGGCTTCCCACACGTCCCACATGGTCCTGGCTCATGGCTAACACATTGTGGAGGACATTTAATGTCTCCCTCCAATGGCTATCAATGACCTCGATGTAATTTCGGATGGCACCAGCAAGGTCATGGATGCTGTCATTGATAGCAGTGTAATGGGCCCTCTGCGCCCTTAGTCCCTGTTGGGTGTACCGTTCCATACGTGCCTGTGCCTGCATTACAGCCTGGAACATACTGGAGGTTGTAATACCTCTGGGGGCACGTCTGCCAGGGGGCAATACAACCAGTGGTGCTCCCCCGAGCACTCCTGGACATTCGCCTATGTGGTACCATTCCAGTAATCTGGCTATGGCTGCTGTGAAGGGATGCATGTGCCATGGGTACCACACTCTCCTGGTCAATGCTGACTGTATGCTGTCCCTCAGCTAAGGCCATTGGTGATGAGGGATGTATTGGCAGTATGAGTGTGCACATTGATGGGGTTGAACGCTGTGTACTGTCGATTGGTGGACCAACGACAGACCCTGACAGACCTTCCTGTGCCACAATACATGTCTCATCATCTCCACTATTAGTGGCAGTGACATCAGGTTCCCTGCTGCATTCAGGAACCCCTAACTCAGCACCTGTGAAAGGAAGACAGGAAACACACTTCACAATCTATTTTTGATGTTAGCGCACATACACACATGCACACTTGAACACATGCACACATGCACAAATGCACACATGCACACATGAACACATGCACACATGAACACATGAACACATGCACACATGCACACATGAACACAAATACACTGCTCACCACAGCACATACACACGCACACACCAGCAATCCAACACATACACAATAGTGGGTGAATGTGGGTGACAGTATCACAAGGCAAACAGTCACCTCACATGTGTCAGCATGCAGAATATGTGTTGCTCAAGACCATGCAGTGCAAGTGTAGATGGCCCTATTTAATTACATTATACATGGCTGTGATGCATGTGTGTAGTTGTTCAGTGATTGTCTACACCCCTGGAACACAATGTGTACATGGACACAACATTGCTGTGCAAGTATTATCTGCTCTGCAATGTCCTGTGCACCATCACTCAATGGTATACATACCATGGCTGCATGTGTTATCTGTGTGACACATAGATTACCATGTCTGCTTACAGTGTCTGTGTCCATAGCAAATAATAGTGGGCACAGGTGTAGCAAATGCATGCAATGTACAGACATGGGATGAGTGGTGCATGTAGATGTGAAGGAATCCCAATGCTCGACATGGCCATTGTACAGTGGTTATGGTGAGTGTGGGACATACTGCAGATATGTTGGGGCCAGCCATGACATGGCATGCTACATGACTGCAACATTAAACACCACACATAACCAATGTGTGGCATGTGACCTATACACCCAATAGCATTCCAGGACATATATGTGACTCTTTGTACAGATGGCGACAGCTGTGCATATTGTGTATACTGGCATATGTAAGCACACACACAACATGCTATGCATATTGTGTATAGGTGCATATGCTTGCACACACACAACAATGAAGTGCAAAGCAAAGACCGCTATGTGTAGTACTGTGGTCACTGTAACTGGATCGGGTGTACTATCATGTGCCATCATCATCATCATGCATCTTGTGGTCACTCACGGCTACTACTGTGTGACAGACCACCGCCTAGCATGCTGTACCTGAACTGCAGTGCCGTGGCTATGTTCACTATTACACAGCCACTTTGTACATGGGTGTATGAGATGCCCAATAGGGAGCATTGCCTAACATGGCTGTGTTATGTATTGAAGAGTGTTGCACAGCCCCGTGATAGGCCTCTACCCCTGAGGTACATCACGTGTCTGTGGACGACATGTGGGATACTGAGGTGTGACCTTACAGTGGGTGTGTGGTTATGCCATATGTAGCATGTCTTTGTCTACTGTGTATGATAAACATGTTATGTTGTGTACAGGTGTTGCAACCATGCCTATCCAATGTGCAGTATGGGGTTGCCACAACTGTGTCTTATGCTCTGTGTATTGCATGTCAGTAAGGCAGCTACTGACATTATTGAGCTGTGCAACGTCTTACAGCAAACATGCATGGCATGCATTATGCGTAGGTGTGTTATGTGTACATGGCCTACATCTCACCTATGACATGCATATTTCATTACCAACATTGCAGTTATAACACACTCACCAGCATGGATCAGCTGCCCTGCTGTCACACCAGAGGGACCTACAAGAATTTGAGAGAGTTCGTCAGTGCCCACAACTGTGGCATTTCTACAGTGGGTATGCTAACCTGCAGTATAACAACAGTCAACAGTCACAGGTGTAGAGATATTATTCGAAATATCAGTATTGCACAACACTAGGCAGCAGAACTGCTAAACACAGTACACATCTCACGTAGACATAATCTAACAATACAGTTAACTGTCATCTACAGATAGGGTATGTTACCTGCTTGCTCCAGCTGGACATGCTGGGTGGCTCCGGCCTCCATGACAAGACATGTCAGAGGTTGATGTTGCTGTTGTCCAGGAGCCACCACGCTTAGGAGCAGCTCCTCCACTCTGGTGAGGGGGAGACGAATGGCCATCCCACCACCTGTGGCAAGCTGTTGTCTTTGGATATCAGAGGTATGCCACTGGACATGTCTAATTAAATCACTGCCGTGATGGCGTACCTGCTCATATGTCCGATTATGCATGCCTATGTCATTTACCCGATGAACAAGTTCCTGCCACAGTGCAGTCCGCTCCTGCTGGTGCTGGCTGCTTCTGGAGAACAGCATCGTGTACTGCTGCAATAGGTTTTGTAGTATCATCTCTTCCTCATCCGCTGTGTACGATGGATTGTGTTGGTGGGCCATCTAGCTGAAAAAGATATGAACAATATGTGTGAGCGAGTCCTGTGACACACTTTACACCTTTAACCACAGATATCACTTTACTGACATATATACCATCCTATTGTCTGTCAGAGGTTGCACACGTTCAATATCACTTATTGGTTCTCAGGCCACAACTAACTAACAGTGCCTGGCACACTCTATATATCACACCACTATACAACAGTACCCAAAACATTGTTTGTGATACATTGCACAACCTCAAGACAGGGGTTTATGTCACACCAATGCACGAACAGAGATGTCATCCATTGCAATGGATGTAAAGTACAGGTACAGTAGTACCAGTCAACCACCCTAGTCATTGATGCCATAGCCCTGCCTATCAGATGTGTACAGTTGTTACTATAGGTGGCATACTGCTGTAACAGAGTATATATGTTGCTGGATACACACATATAACCTGTAACACACATATGATTGCAGCCATTGTACAGGCATAATTACACACACATCAGACAAACATACAACACACTACTATATGCCAAGACAGATGAGCATTACCTTTGTACCATACAGTACTGTGTGCCACTACTTAGACACCCTTATGTCTGAGTTTTGTCCTCTGTGCAGACTACAGGAAACACACATGACAGTGTTTCCAAGCAATGTGAACACACACCATACTGTGCTGTTTAGGCCTACAGCTTCAGGTAGTACTACAGTTCATATGGCAGTTGGATTCACCAGCAGTACCACTCACTAAGCATACATGTATTGCTTTAGCCTACAATGAGACACCGCATTCGTCAACAAGGAACTACGTCACATCATATGCCGTACTACTATGTCCGCCTAACAGTACATTACACATCATTTGCTGTCCTCACAGCTAGGATAGACACTACCATGTCAGATACAACTTCACACTAAGCTATCACACCTTTACAGACCTTGGACACATTCAGTGTTACACTTATTCAACCTCACATAGCAGGTATTGCATTGAGTACATGTGTGAGTGCATAGTGTCATAGGTAGGTAATATGCTGTTGGCCCTAGGGCCTATGGCAGCCTAGCCATATGCTACCCAGGCCTTTGACACACATGTACTTTGATTTCACTTGCCCCTGCCAACCAGAACCACAGAGGCATTTCCTGGGGTGTATTACCAATCTCCCACACAATCATCAAGAGTATTTATGACAACTGCTAATGAGGAGCCTTGTTTGCTATTGCTATGTGGTCTATTCTGGTGTATGGCATATCTCTGAGATGGGAACCTATCCCTCCAGCATGTGCTGTTTAGTGAGCTGACAAGGTTTAGGGCCCTAGAGCGTGTATCCTGGAGGGATTGTGATATGTTGCCATGGTGGTTGTCACCAAGCTATGGGTGTGACATACCTCTGTATGTCCAACAGAGGTCACCTCTGTGTGGCCAGTATGCAATACAGTGTAGATCTGGTTTTATGAGTCAGTCTGCATAGGGCATCTGTTTGTGGCCAGTATTACCCTTTGGGAGGTATGTCTGTGGCCTTTTCACCTGGTTGTCATCTGAGGTACATACCACACAGGGCATTGTGATGAGTAGAGAGGAACACTGCCCTATATTTCTATAGATGACACACCTGTTGTCATGACACATAACACACAGACTGATTACAGGTGTAGTGTGGCACTGTCTTCATCAAAGTGGAGGCTACTGTCCACCTGTGTCCCATGTTCCCTTATCACACCTGGGCTGGGCACCGGACCTGCTGGTGCCAGGTGCACTCGCCAGCTGAGGAGGGACAGGTGGGTCCGCTGGGACCAGCCTTCCCATACGTTCTGTGATTGGGTGTGTTTAATTACAACATAAACAACAGCATTCCAGATTAGTTGTAACAGCATGCAGTAATATTCCCATTAACCCAACACACTAAGGTTCCAACAGCTGAACAGCAAGCATAACACATGCATATATTGAACCACAGTGGATATTCCAACAGCATGCAGGGATGTTTGGTCGCAACAGGCCACCATGATTGTGGTGTTTAAACAGGGCACATGCATCAACGTGAATGCAAATATTTATAGAACAATAGGACATATGTCCCAACAAATATTTAAAATTACACATAGCCACTGAGGTGTGAAATTGCATCGTTTATGCACATACAGTAGGGTGTAGAAAAAAACCTCAGTTAACATCTATAATTACCTTTTAGTCTACACTACATTCCTAGTGACTGCAGGTGTATATCCCCTACATGTATTATTACACTTGCCACCATACATTAGGTTGTGTAATGGGTTTGGCTAGTTCAATATATGCCTGACCTATATCTGACATACCAACTGTCCTCGATGTAGATGTTACTGCTACATATTTCTTTATTGCATTTCTTCTTCTTTATCTACATATCTGGGATGTTTTCACTGACATTTTCACTTCGATCTGTACAGAACCCTGCATTTCTTGACATACACTCACATTTCTGGGGAAAAAATAACATGCTACACGTGTGCCAGATTTACTTATGCATACCAGCCAGTAACTGACTGTTGAGGACTGTATATATGCTTCACAGCTACTAGCACTTCCATCACCCACTTTATATGGGACTGCACAACTCTGGGTTGCCAGCACTTTTTCAAACAGTACTATTTGTATAATGCAAGGGTACAACAATATTTCAAACTCTGTGACACAGACACACTCCGGATTTTAGACCTTTATTAATGGCATTACACACTTTTCCACAAGCTCACTCCTTTATTTGTTTTAACGGTGCATATGGCAGACATGTTCAAGACATATTATACCTTTATTAATAGGTTAGAACACTCTTTTTTCAGGCTCACTCACTTATTTTATATGACAGTGCCTGCAGAGATATTATTCCAGACATATGTTACCTTTCTTAATGGGTTACTACACTCTTTTTCTGCCTCTCTGATGTTTTTATCTGACAGTACATGCAGAGGACTTATTCAGGCAATTTTATGGCTGTATTATTGGACTACAACACTTTCTCTCATGCTCTCTCCCATATTTTATATAACAATACATGCAGAATAATCACTAACCTGCCTGGTGGCGCAGCCTTAGCAGCCTATCAGCATAGGCTTGCTGATTCGCAGTACGGTCACCTGCAGCTGTAAAGTAAATGAAGGGATATTGAGACATACCTATCCGTTATACATTTTATTTATTTATTTATTTAAATTTGTTGACCAGGAGTGTCCGACTGGACATAGGTCCATTTTCAGCGGAGGCCAGGGGAGAAAAGCTCCACAGTTAAAATAAACAGACAGTATTTACATTGGATTACATAGTGATTAACAATTTACATAGCAATTACTTACAACATATTTACAGATGAAGAACATAGTACATCAGTAGACAACTAGAATCTTTATCTGTGAAGTGCATACCAGACATTAACAAATGTTACAAGAAGAAGAAGAAGTTCATGCTGTATAATAAGTACTGGCTTATGAGCATCTGAGCTTGCTATAATCAAGGTAGTTAGTGGAGTGGAAAGAAAGGTAGTGGTTGGATGATATTAGAGTGGGAGTTGCAAGGGCATAGCCAGCATGTTTTTAGTTGTGCTTTTAGTAAAGTTTTGAAGTGGGTGCATGATGGTATGGAGGTAATTGTGGGTGGGAGTGAGATCCATAATTTGGCTATGGCACAAGGGAATAGTGCTTCACCAGCAGAGTTATTGGCTTTAGTGATCTGCAAGTGATTTTTGCTGCTGGATCTTAGTGGTGTGGTGGTGCGATAGGGTTGGAGTAGATTCTGGAGGGATGGGACATTCAGTAGATGGTTTACTAGTTTGTGGGCAATGTGAGAGTTGATACCACTGAAGGAGGTGAGGGAGTTCAAGCCAGCCCAGTTCAGCAAGTAAGAGACAGTGGTGACTACGGTAGGATGCCCCTGTGGCGAATTTGGTGATTTTGTTGTAGCAGGTCTCTAGCTTGTTTAGATCACATTGCCTTAGGTTGGTATATATTGGGGAGGCATAAAGTAGGGTGGAGATAAGGTGGGAATTTGCTATTGAAATCTTTGCTGCTTTGGTGAGAAATTGCTTATTTCTGTATAACGCTCCTAGTTTTTTGTGGACTTTTTTTATAGTCATGGATATGTGAATGTCAAATTTTAGTTTATTGTCTATTTCCACTCCTAGCAATTTGGTATGTTCAGTTGGGTATACAGTGGTGTTGTCTTTTGCAGTGATGTTAAAGTGAGAGTTGTTTTGAGTATGTTTGGTGGGTTGGAAGATGAGTAGTTTAGTTTTGTTTGGGTTGAGTATTAATCGGGCATCGGATAACCATGTTTCAACAGGGGAAAAGGCTTCCTGTGTGACTTTTTGCAGTTTTGGTAGGGACTGGGCTGAGCAGATGATGGTCGAGTCATCTGTGTATTGTATGAGTGTGCCATGTTTGGTGGCAGAGGCTAGATTATTGGTGTAAACCGAGAAGAGCAGGGGTCCAAGGATGGATCCTTGGGGAACCCCTATGGTGACAGGTAGTTGGGGAGATATGTCATTCTGCCATACAATGGATTTTTGGTGGTCAGACAGGTAACTCTGAAACCAGTTGGTGTCCGATTGTGAGAAGGATAGGTTATTGAGGACAGAGATAAGTTGTTTGTGTGGGACCATGTCAAATGCTTTAGATAGGTCTAGGAAAGTAGCAGAGGAGAGATAGCCATTGTTTTTATGCTGAAGGATAGTGTTAGTAAAGGAAAGTAAGGCAGTGGTTGTGCTATGGTTTGGTCGGAAACCATGCTGAGTACTGGAAAGGAGGTTGTTAGTAAGGATGTAGTCTGAGACCTGAGAGTGTATGCATCTCTCTAGTATTTTGGAGAGTGGAGAGGGAATAGCTATGGGGCGGTAATTGGTTAGTTCTGTGGAGGGTCCGCCTTTGTGGAGGGGAATTATATGTGATACTTTCCACAGTGTGGGAACGTAACTTTCTGACAGAGATCGGTTAATCAAGATGGATACTGGGTAGGCCAGAGCATCAGCTGCGATTTGTAGGTATTCACTTGGGAGGCTGTCTGCTGCTAATTTGGTGGGTTTAAGTTTAGCTAAGAGTTTTTTTATGTTGGAGGTAGGTACAGGAGAAAAAGAGAAGGCAGTGGGGAGATTACTAGTTGCAGGTGTGGGTTGGAGGGGAGGGGGTTGTGTTGTTTAGCTAGTGATAGTATGGTTTGGGTGAAGTGTGTGTTGAATGAGGAAGCAATATTTTCTGAGGAGTGTGGGATGTTGGGGGTGGGGTACTGACTTTACCAGGGTGGAGGATGGAGTTTATGGAGGACCAGAATTGTTTGGGGCTGTGTTGTGAGGAGTCTAGTGCAGACTGGTAGTATTGGGATTTGTCCTGCTTTATCAGCTGTCTCTATTGCGTAGTTCTAGGAATTTCTGTCTAGCTGAGGGGGTTTTGGTTTTGTGCCAGTGCTCCCAGGCTTTATCCCTGTTTTTCATTTCTGACTTCGTGGTTTTCTGTAGCCATGGGGAGAGTTGTGCTTTGGTTCTGGAGAATCTTATGGGGGCATGGTAATTAAGGATGTTCAGGAAGGTAGTATTAAAAATTTCAACTGCATCATCTAGACTGAGGTACTTTAGAGGATGCCAGTTACATTCTTTGAGGGATGAGATGAATGTAAGTGGGTTAAAGTTTAGTTTTTTACGTATTTGATGGTAGATGACAGGTTTAGCTTGGTATAGGTATTTTTTGAGTAGGAATGTTGGGGAGTGATCACTGAGGCTATCTGATAAGCAGTGTGCTTGGTGGAGTTTTTATTTATCCTGGTTGGTGACTGGACTAGTTGAGTGAAGCCATGAAGGTGTACATGATGGGTTAGATTGTTGCCAGAACAGGATTGCCAGTCAATATTGAAATCACCTAACATGATAGTTTCTTGGGGGAGATGGTGGGTAGACCAGCTGAGGAGGTTTTCTAGGGGAGGGATGTTTTGGCCAGGTGGGAAGTAGCATCCAATTATGTTAATGGCTTTGTTTTGGTTAATTTTGAGGTTGGTATATATTATTTCTTCATTGCCTATTTGTGCATACTCAATTATCAATTCTTACATACTGCATTCCATGGCTACATACTCAGTTGTGGGGCATCCTGCATCCCATGGGCCTCCTATGTCCATTGGTTCAGGCTTTCCTGCTTCCATCTCTTCAGGTCTGCATGGTGGTGATGGACCTGCTCAACAGTCCAAGGAATGCCTGTGGCACTGGTGAGGTCATGAGCTAACCAGTTCCAAGCCTCTGCCTTGTACTCCATCCCTTGGAACTGGCCCTGCAGGAGTCTTGACTCATGATGGTGGACAAGGAGCCAAACCATGTATTTCGGCTCCTCGATGCCCCAACATTGCGCTCGGAAGCGTGTTCCCTCTCCGACACCAGACATTCTAACTGTAGATGTGAGCTACAATCAGTTATGGCATGTATTTCCGCCTATGGGGCTTAAATATGCCGCATTTCCCGCACCTTTTTGTGATTCACCATTTTGTAAAATTCTCGGCTGACTGCAAACCTGCTTAGTAATGGTTACACTACCATTAGTAAGTATATGTATGTTAACAGTGGATGTTTCCCCTAAGTTGTCATAGCTTAGTAGTTCTGTACTTTGCTTGTGATGCACAGAGTCCTGGATTCGAACCTTGTCATTCATTTTATTTTCATACTGTCCAGACAGGCTAGGGGGTGTGGCTGCATTTAAGCAACTTTGCTCTACGTTGCTCCTCGGTGCCCTATGGTGCCCTGGTTAGCGCGGCGCGCACGTCTGCACAAACACATTGCACTGGTTAAAGCTCTATTTTGCTATGGGCACCTCTATTGCGCTTGGTTAACCATTATTAAACTATGGGCACCTCTATTGCGCTGGGTTAACCGTTATTAAACTATGGGCAACTCTATTGTGCTGGGTGAAGCGCTGCTTAACTGCAGGCAATTATATATCAGGATAATTTAAAATATTTATTTTGTTCACTGATACATTGGCCATTTCACTGCGTTTTAGTACTATTTACACATATTTGTCTGGTATTATTTCATATACTGATTTAAAAATAAATACGAAAGGGAGTGGTGGGACTCAAACCGTGAATGCCTCTTCTTTGTGCGAACGCTCTACCATTACGCTACTGCTATTTGATGTGCTTTGCATAAACATTCTTTCTTATGCTCTTCCATGTCAGAATTGCTAACTCTAGCTAAGCAATGGGCACACCCGTGCACACACGCGCAAATTTGGGCAGCTATTTTGGGAATTTAAAAAATAAATTTAATGTTTTGCTTTTTATAATTGTGATGGGGGGTTACAATATCAGGGAGTGTGGTGTTGGGTGCAAGGGCATTTGAGAGGACTCGCTCTTGTGTATTTGCTTTTACTTTTCAAACACTTGCAGGGGCGTGGACATTTAGACTACTCGGCAGTCGGATACGCCCCCTGCTTTCTTACACGGTCCGTGTACGACTTACGGTTGCCCTCATACATATTCATGGCATGCTGATGTCATACCGTTGAACTGCAGCCTCCAAGTAAGACTTATTAAGTCTTACATGGAGGATTTGTGAATCCGGGGGAGGGACTGTTTTACTACTTCTGTATAGCATGTTATAAATCTTCTGTGGACTGGTTTAGATTTCAGTTTAGCAGAATTATATAGCAGTAATTTTACTTTTATAAACCTGTGATCACTACACATCTATTGTTGTAAAACTTGACATGAAGTAGCAGTAATTTCTTTAAGAACAGTCCAGTATGTTCTATTCCCTGGTAGGCTTTTTGCAAACTTAAGTAACTGATGTTCCTGAACATACATTGTAAATAATTTCTGTACTAATATTGTTGAATCAATATCATTCCAGTCTACTTCTGGTAAATCAAAGTCTCCAGCCACTGTTACTGTTTCCTTTTGTGTTTTATGCAATAAAAGTATGAATTCCTTTAAGTCATCTGCACTTCACTTTCATGGCCTATATATTCCAACAAAAGTTAGATCTTCCATGGTTGTCTTTATTGTCACAGTTACACAATCTTCGACAGTAATAGTTTTTTAAACAGGCTATTTTTTCATGTAGGCATTTACCCAAAAACTCTTTTCATTCACAGTTATCTGACTCTCCTTTCTGTATATGATTAAAGAAAAAATACATCTTAACACTTGTACAAACTCATGCTATCTAAGATAGCTGTAAGTTGCCTATTAAGAATCAGAGAGTCCTTGCAGGTGAGATCATTTGTACAGCTCCAAACTTCCTTACATTAAAGCATTCTAAGGCATTTCTCACATCCTGTATTTTCACACCTGGCAAGCATAACACAATTTAATGTTCATTATCGTCTCTGTAAATGTAAGTCTCACCCTCTCTAATAACTGAATTTCCTATTACAAGTACATCACCTCTGACCACATCTGAAGGATCTCCACCCTTTAATTCAGTAATAACTGTTTTATCATTTGTTATAAAGGAACAACCTTCATCTCCATTAATTGTAATTAATCCTACACTTTTCACATTTGCAAGCATACAATTCTCATCCAGATGGCTTTGTAGTTCCACAGCTTGAACCATATTGTCAAAGTCTGTCTTTCTCTCCTCTGTTTTCTTACAATAATGTTCTTCAGTCCTTCCATGATCATTTTTATTTCTTCCATTTCACCTGCCCCTTGCCTTTTCGTTTTTGTACTTCCTCTTTTGGAAAAAAATATGCCTTTTTCTGTAGACTGAATGTTTTTCCTGATAGAACAATGTTACCATTCCCTGTAATGGATGTGTTACATTAATAAAGCAGTATTCTTTTCAGTATGTATTCTCTTCACATTAGAGACATTAGTCAGTTTCTATTTCTTTAATATTATTTGTTGTGAACATCTTCCATCCTTTTTTGTTTATTTTCTTCTACATGCTATGAATCCTGACATTGCTGAATACTTGTATCCTGAATTCCAACATTGCCATCTGTAGTATTGTGTTTAATAGGGGCTGAGTGAATTTTACTGACAACTGACACTTCCTTTCCGAAATATATTCTCTTTGTGCTTTGCCTAATAGGCTATCTTTGACATTTTGTTATAATGCATGGAAGTCTGCTACAAGGCCCAAAGTAATTGTTCTGTCAGTTTGTCAATATTAGTGCTGCCTACATTCCTATACTGGCATCACACCATATACAAGTCACCCTTGACCTCTGAATATATAAATATATGGTTTCACATCATATTACTGAAATGCTGAAATATCAAATTTCAGCATTTCGACCATATAAAGCCAAAATCATCACAACACCGACACGTCACAATCACAAAACCAAAACACTGAACATACACAATACAGCACACAAAACACAAGCCATAACACCCATACCACAAAACAATTAAATACAACAAAACACCACATAGACACAAACCTACACTACACAAATGCAAGGGGGCAAGCATCCCCCACAACCCCCTACTTATATATACTAACTCCGAGATCGCACAAACAGTGAAGAAAAAAATAATCACACACAGCCAACACACACAATCATATCTCCACCTTCCTACCCTAACCCACTCGTACAAGTTAGAGAAACTCACGCACACTCACCTTAAACTGCAGACACCATCCCAGCCAAACACTTCCACAATATAACATACATGCATAAGTGCAAATTAGACATAGTCCTATTCGCGCTTATGCACTTTCATTATTTTGAAGCTTCGACTTCATGGACACGAATTTCTGAAATTCGATATTTCAGCAATTTGTGTTTATGAAGTGAAATCAAATATACACATTTATTCGTACATATATATGTAAAAAAAGCAAAGCATAGCAGAAAAGAATATTCCACCAGCTGATCTTCACATGCATCAAGAATCATGTGTGGCGAGGATCCAAGATGGCCCAGGAGTAGCAGGACTGAACTGAAACTCTGCTGGGATTTTACAACCTGACTGGTATGTTTGCCAAATTTGGTTGCACATTGCTACTAATACTTTTAAAAGTAAAGTTACCAACTTTAAATTAATTCTGATGAAACTGGAGCATTACAAAATAACTGTCTTTCCTGAAAATTTGCACAAATGTTACAGCTGGTCAGTATGAGTTCCGTCCAGTCTGCACAAAAGGAACCATTCATATAGAAAGATGGCCTTTGGATTGCCTCAGCATTGCATGATTTCACAACAACATGGAGAGATTTCAGACAAAACTGAATGAAAATAACATGATTAGCTTTCTTAGAACATAACTGGTAATAACTTTTCATATATCATGGAAAGAGCACATAGCGTTTGGCTAAACCCGCTACAAAACCTGGAACTCCAAATAGATCAATCAGGGTTAGATCTATGCCATATCCAGACAAAGAAATGGTTCTGAAAGCAACATGGGCAAATTTGTCCATTAGAAAGGAAAAAGTCACAATCAAATCTGATAATGGATGTGCTGCAAAAACTCTGGAGGGAAAGAATTCATATTGTCCATGTATGCAAGCACTAAAGAAAAAAATACAACATATATTTAGTTTTTACAGCAAAAACCAGAATGCTCCTAAGAGTAAAACTAAATTATTCAATAACCTTGAAGAAGCTCTTTCATATATCTAGGAAAAAAAAATCAAATCCATGCAATGAGGATACAGGCTCAAATTATAGCTCACTAAAATGATAATAGTGCTGACTTGTGCCGACTTGTGCATTGCCTTTTCCTATATATGCAGGCTGACCATGTTTTCTCCTTATTTCTTTTGCCCCTCCAAGTTCCTAAAGAATAGTCCTGGGTGTTATGAAGAGATAACAGACTACCTCTCCTTCTATTGCCAGCCTTTTAGCACTTTTTATCATGAGGCAGTGTAAGAGCTGCCTCACTTTCAATGAAAATGAGCAAATTGGTCAATCTAACAGATGCTGCTATCTGTAAGTGATGCAAAGATATAACGAAACCAAATGAAATGATGGAAAAACTAGTAAATCTTCAAGTAATGGAGTGAAACAGGAACACCTTTTTGATTTCCTTGGATTTTATTCAACCAAAAGCGAACAAGCGAAAAACTAATGCACTAGAGAAACGTACACGCCAAAAAACTGTATTAACGCTCTTCCAACACTGCATTTTCGTTTTACAAAATGCACTTCATCAGATAAAAAGCAAATGTCTGTCCAGTCCTTTTATATCTTAGATAATTAGCATCAATCAAAGCAATTAAATTCAGATCCAACATTTAGAGTATTTTAAAGTAGAATAGTGCCATTAAATACAGTTAAGAAATAAGTTAGTTATAAAAACATCCTTTTAAAACTTTAATTACAAAAAATCATATAGAATTCATTTATGTTAAACTTATGGTATAAAATGTCAATAAAATAAAATAATTTTAAAATCTTCCCATAATAAAATTGATATCCAAAACACTAAAATAAAATGATTGCCATCCAGTGGTCATTTATAATTATTGCACCTCTTTCTATTTAAATAATTTTTTGTAAAAAATATATAAAATATAACAAGTTAATAATTTACAAAGCATGGAAGAGACCTTAGACAACTAATTTCTCCATATTCAAATATACAAAATCCTTTAAAACCATACGTTAGAACAATATATCATTTGAAATGAAATATCAATGAAATTCATATATAAATATATTTCATTATAGTTTGGCTGCACGCAGCTTTAGAAGAGGTAGGATACTGGTGTGTTCATTAAGTCCTGGTGCATTATATGCTTCTAGGGTCACTTGCCACCAAAGTTCCCTATACTCCAGTCTTTCTTCCCAAGGTCCTCCTCTAATATCTCTTTCAGTATGCTCAATTACCGAAAATATAAAGCTAGTTTCTTTACATACTAAGCTGTGTTTGTACAAGGCATTGCTTTCCTTACAATTCTTTATATCATTCAAATGCTCAAAGATTCTCCTTTTCAATTTCCTTTCGGTTTTTCCCACGTAAAAAGATTGACATTGTGTACAGGAAACAAATACACCAAGCCCATAGAATCGCAGTTATAGTAGTATTTGTCGTTTATTATGGTCCTATTTCTACTATTGATGTGTATAGTATAACTGTTGGAGATGACTGTACATTGTGAACATCTGCCACATTTATATGTTCCTTTTCTTCTTTTATCCAGAAAATTTGTAGTTCTTTTATTCTCTAGTATGTTCCTAATATTTTTAGAGTTTTTGTATATAGTTTTGATTGAATATAGGTTATCTTTATCTATATCCATTAATTCAATAAATCTGCACCATTCTTTATTAAATATAGTTCTTATTCTATTATTCATATTGTTGTATTCAAGCATGAGAGCTAACTCAAAGTCCTCTTTATTATTGCTATTACACATCTCATTGTCCATTTTGTTTTTAATGTTACCCCCTTTAATAATGGGCAGAAATCTATTATTCCTACCATTTATTACATCAGTTTTGATACCATATATAAAATCATCCGGGTAGCCTCTATTCCGAAACATATTCTCTAGTAGTTCGCATTCTAAAAGGAACGCCTCTTCTTCACTGGTCATCCTACATCCCCTTACAAACTGTCCTTTTATAATATTTCATTTGACATGAAGGGGGTGTGAACTTTCAAAGTGTAGATAGGAATTGCAGTGGGTTGATTTTCTATAAATTTTTGATTCTAATTCATTTCCTTTTTTGTAAATTTCTACGTCCAGATATTGTAGGACATCTGCAGAGATATGATATGTGAATTTTAAAAACACTACTGGTATTTTGTAGGTAATCTAGAAAGTAATGTAATGTATTCTCATCTCCAGCCCAGAAAATAACTATATCATCAAGGTACCTACGATACATAATCCATGAGGAATTATATACACTATTCAAAATATATTTTTCCTCCCAGTATGCCAAGACTAAATTAGCGTAGGTAGGGGCACAAGCTGCCCCCATAGCTACACCTTGAGTTTGCTTGTAGAATTCTCCATTAAAGTATAGGAAGTTGTTCTGTAATACTAGGTCCATTAACCAGATACTAAGTAACTTATCATTATTGGAGAGATTTTTTTCCCCATATATAATTTCTTCAAACATTTTAGTTCCTTCAGGATATGGAATTGAGGAAAATGTCAACAACTATGGTGACAAAAATTATGTTGTCTATTCTATTAAAAGTTGCCAATGAATTCAATAGATCCCAGGAATCAAGTATGTGTTCTCTATTTATCCATAGTTTTTTAGTCATATTATCCACCAATTTAGCTAAGGCATGGGTCTTAGATCCATCTGCACTAACTATAGGCCTAAGAGGGGGATCTAATATATTTTTGTAGATCTTACGTATACCGAATATGATAGGAACCTTAGGTTTGTCGGTCTTTAAAAACTTAAAAGTATCTTGGTTAATTAAGCCATCAATTAGCATTTCATTAATAGAAATGTCTATTTTATTATAGGCTATATTAATCTCATTTCTAGATGTAACTTGATATTTGTTTTCATCCCAGAGTATTTTATTCATTCTGCTCTCATATTCTATATTTTTCATAATAACTATACCCCAACCTTTATCCGGTTTCATTATTCTTAAATTGTGATCTGATTTTAACTCTTAAAGAGTCTGCCTTTCTATCTGGTTCAAATTGTTAAGTGGCTTTCTTCCAATCAGTTCATCATTTCTAATTTCTTTCTCTAGAATTTTCTCTAAATTCTTGAGATATGGGTTTAAAGGGGGGTTGTAGGTGGACCTACGCTTCAGGTTCACATTATTGTGAGGTAGAGAGCAATTGGAAAAGAGCATTTTTAAATAAATTTTTCTGAGAAATAGTTCTATTTCAAGCAAAGCCTTAGTGAGATCTCCCTTGGTGGATGGTATGAACCTGAGTCCTTCGGAAAGTAAATGAAAATGCCCTTTCTGAATTTCTAAAGGGCTAAAATTATAAATATTAAAATTACAATAAGTCCATTTACTACCTTCTCTTGTAATTATGTCAAGTTCTGAGGGGGTGGTGGGTAAATCAGAGGGTGTATTTAGTAGCTCCCTCTTCCCCTCCTTCCCCCCTCCATTGAAAATTCTCTTCCCTTGCTACCTGTTTGTTCATAATTCTTTCGGATCTTCTTAATGGGGGGAATTCCTCATCATATAAAATTTCCTCTTCCTGGGGATCAACTAAAGGTTCAATATCACCTTTGTTGTGAAACTTACTATTAAAATGTGAAACTTCTTGCATATGCTTTCTAACAGGTGGGTTAGGGTAGCTTGTTTTATTTTTGTATTCCAGTATATCTCTCTCCATTTTTTTAATTTTCCTTTCCACTAAAGTGTCTATATCCCTGTCTATCTCTTTCCTCATGTTAAAATATTTAGCTTTCTCCTCCTCAATAGAAAATATGAGATCACTAGTAATAGCTTTATCTAAGGTCTCTATCTCTTTAAAAACTTCTTCCTGAATTCTATTATTTTCTCTAACCATGAGATGCAACATCTCTAAACCACATTTATTAAAAATATCCATAAGTTTCAAATGAAAATCTGACCCTGGTATAACATTGTTAGGGTATTTAAATACCCTTAACCCTTTAGGAACAATGTTCAGGGAGATACATTCGTTTAAATACATATTTTCTATATTTAACACTCTATATTTATGCAACAGCTTGTACAGTTTGTTTAAATTGTCTTTGTAGGGAGCGTTGTTGATTCTTTCTGGAGCTCCGTTAGCAAAGTCATTAAAGTTAATTTTCTGGTGTAACCAGTCTTTTAAATTACGTGTAGAAATTACAGTACCTTTGTTAATTTCAGGATGGCGTGTGCGTGTGTCACGCTTGTCTCCGTTAAAACCTCCATGCGTTCCTCCCCTGTTTACCTCTTTAAACACATTAGGAGTATTAGCTGGGTTAAACGTATCTCTAGGCAGGTCCTTTTCATAGGTTCATAGATTCTATGGGCTTGGTGTATTTTGTTTCCTGCAAACAATGTCAGTCTTTTTACGTGGGAAAAACCGAAAGGAAATTGAAAAGGAGAATCTTTGAGCATTTGAATGATATAAAGAATTGTAAGGAAAGCAATGCCTTGTACAAACACAGCTTAGTATGTAAAGAAGCTAGCTTTATATTTTCGGTAATTGAGCATACTGAAAGAGATATTAGAGGAGGACCCTGGGAAGAAAGACTGGAGTATAGGGAACTTTGGTGGCAAGTGACCCTAGAAGCATATAATGCACCAGGACTTAATGAACACACCAGTATCCTACCTCTTCTAAAGCTGCGTGCAGCCAAACTATAATGAAATATATTTATATATGAATTTCACTGATATTTCATTTCAAATGATATATTGTTCTAACGATTGGTTTAAAGCATTTTGTATATTTGAATATTGGGAAATTTGTTGTTTAAGGTCTCTTCCATGTTTTGTAAATTATTAATTTGTTGTATTTTATATATTTTTACAAAAATTATTTAAATAGAAAGAGGTGCAATAATTATAAATGACCACTGGATGGCAACCTTTATCATTTTATTTTAGCGTTTTGGATATCACTTTCATTATGGGAAGATTTTAAAATTATTTTATTTTATTGACATTTTATACCATAAGTTTAACATAAATGAATTCTATATGATTTTTTGTAATTAAAGTTTTAAAATGATTTTATAACTAACTTATTTCTTAACTGTATTTAATGGCACTATTCTACTTTAAAATGCTCTAAATGTTGGGATCTGAATTTAATTGCTTTGATTGATGCTAATTATCTAAGATATAAAAGGACTGGACAGACAATTGCTTTTTATCTGATGAAGTGCATTTTGTAAAACGAAAACGCAGTGTTGTAAGAGCGTTAATACAGTTTTTTGGCATGTACGTTTCTCTAGTGCATTAGTTTTTCGCTTGTTCGCTTTTGGTTGAATAAAATCCAAGGAAAACAACAAGGTGTTCCTGTTTCACTCCATTACTTGATGCAAAGATATAGTTATCATGGGGTTTGCCCTCTAAAATCCTATGCATGCAGTGATCATAACACTATTTTAACCTCACCTATTCAAATGTAACATCATCGAGTTGGTAACACTAAACTCTCTTACATCGATGATGTAAAACATCAGAACAAACCCTCCTGAAACTCTTAACAGTAGGGATCTGTATGTCTCAGATACATTTTTATATGCACCCCTTCATCATCATCATATCATTAGCAACATTACTCTCCAGTGTCTACAAGAATACATCAGCTTCTGGAAACATCCTAGTAGTTGGTGACTCCATTGTTACACACACTGACTCTGTGCTCTGTAGGTTAAATAAGGACACAGTTACAGTTATATACCTCTCTGGAGTCAGAATTAGTGACATATCAAGAGCCCTCAGGACTCTCCACCACCAAGAATGACTTGTCACAGAGAATTATGGCTTTGGGTTGTTAATCAGCTATTTACTGTGGTACAGGGTTTGTTTCTCTTAGCTTTAATTTGCATAATGCATAACCCTGAGCAAGTCACTTAACCAGACAGTGCTTTTACCATTTCGGAATTTGGGCCAGGCTCATTCATGGGTCCTGGATTGCATTCTTAGTAATTACCTATTAACGTTATTGTTAGCCATGCAGGAGTGAAGGATCTGGCATGAAGACATATGAAGGATATGCTGATAGACTTGCTGGAATTTACTATGCAAGCCACAGTCAAAAGAGACACTCCAGTTTTAAATGGTATCCTAACTTCAATTGGAATGATGGACAGGGATGCTGATTTTCCACTTTTCCTGAATAAAATACCCCTAAATTCCAAATGTAAGAATTGGAAAATCGTGAAATTTCCATAGAATTTGTAGTTTTACCTAGGAAAGCTAATTCAAAATAAAATGTATTTCCACTGATATATATATATGTATATATATATATATATATATATATATATATATATATATATAATTTATAATATTGTCAGTTTGCATTACTGAGTATTCTGTAACTAAAATTAGTCTTTAGTTTCAATGTATATTGATGCAGACAAAAATTATAATAAGGGTACTTGCATCATTTGGGGATTCCATAACTGCACCTTGTTTACAACTCTCTGTGATCTTAGTCAGCCAGAGGTCTTTGATGTTAAACATGACTTCAGACAGTTAGATGTCAAAGAGGAACAGCTCCAAATGATGAGCCCTGAGGGGCCCTGCTACTGACCCACCATATAGTGGAGGTAGACTCCCTTATCCTGACTTCTTGGGTACTATCTGTGAGCCAGATGGCTATCTGGTGTTTGACATAGGAGTTTATATCTAATTTCACAAGCTTATCTAAAATGCCCAAGTGGGGTATTGTGTCAAATGCCTTGACCAGGTTGAAGTAGGCAGTATGCATCCTTTTGGACTTATCCATTACATTGATAGCTTTCTCAAAGAAATCCACCAGGTTGCATAAGCATGACCTGCTCTTAACAAATCCAAAGTGAATTGGATCTAGTGTCTGAAGATTACCTATGTTGCAATGTATTATATCCATGATTAAAATTTCCATGGCTTTACACGTAAGACTAGTCAAACTTATGTTTCTATAGTTTCCTTGATCTATTGTGCAGATGGATAACAGTTGCAGTCCTCCATTCATATGCATGAAGCCTGTTTGTAGGCTATGGCGAAATAGTGATTCTAGTTGGCCTAATAGGTTGTGTTTCGTGATACTAAGGAGGCAACCTGATATTATCAGTTCCCATGGATGCAGTGTTTTGGACCTTGGGCTTTTAGAACCTGTTCCCTAGAGATAGTTGGGGGAGTTATGGTTGAGGGTATTTCTTGACATGTGTTGGTGGAGTTGAACTTTTGGTCAGCAGATTAGCTGTATCTTCCCACTCAGTATAGATGGCTCCACTTACAATTAGTTTGGCACATTGTTGTGTATTGCCTTTGAGGTTGCAGGCATACCTGAGAAATGCCTTATGATTGTCCTTAGCCTGTGAGGCTACGTTTACTTTAGATTTGGCTTTGGTATATTAATATTAAATTGTCCTCTGAGTTGCTTATTGCATTTGATGAGGGAGTTCATGCCTTGCTGGGCACTTCACTTATTTTTGGGCATGGCTTTCTTCCTTTTGTTATACAGCCTATTTATATTAGAACCCCATTAGGGTGGCTTGTTTTTTGAGCCTGTTCTGTGGTTATTTTGGGTAGGTTCCACTACCTCTATGCAGCCACATAAATGGCTGTACAGAGACTTTGTGAACAACTGAGTACAGGCAGTGATGTTCCCTGGGTTTGAGTGGACTTGAAATTTTGTGATAGTGTCATTTAAAAACAGGACTTTTGCACTGAATTATTCCTAAAAATTCCATAGTTAGGTTGTGTCTCAAGCTTTATTTTTATTTCTAAGGACACAGCTTTGATGTTCAACCTGACCAGTGTGAACATTACATTTGGGGGGAGGGCATTTCTGCATGTTTATGAGGAGCAGGTGAAGGATGTTTATGGCTCTAGTGAGCATATGGACTAGCAGGGCCAGGCCATTCATGTTAACAAAGTTCAGGAATCTTTGGGCCTGCATGTTTGGGATTGCGTATATTTCCCAGTTTATAGAAGGGTAGTTGAAGTCTCCCATGAGTATGGTGTTGGGTAGAATGGATGGTGTCACTGTTTCATTTAAGCAAGTGGTGTTGGTTTCTTGGGTCATAATAGGGGTCTTGTAACTTGCAAGCATATGATATGGGACTTTGCTTATGGTGAGCTATACATGGAGAAACTCAGAGGCATCATACTGCTTGACCAATCATGAGGTGTGATTGTTTTTAATGGAAACTGAGACACCTCCAACTGTTCTCCCCTTATGAGCAGTAGTAGGTCTAAATGCACTGCCAGGGTGTTCTCCAAAACTTTAAACTATGCTTCAGTAAGTACACAGAAACCTATATTCTCCAGACTGAGAAGAGCTTGCATGGAGTGGATTTTTATTGTTTAGACTCCTAGCACTGAGCAGTATCACCTTTAGATTATGAGGGATTAGTTTAGCTGTGTTGGATAATGTATCAGGCTGGCAATACCTAACAAAAGCACTATAGGGGTGGACAATGTATTATATTATAATATTCAGAAGCCCAGAGAGGGCATGTTCAGACTATCCCTGGCAAAGCGATATGGTCTGGCAACCATATCCACCCAGGTTGACAAATATTGTATCTCCTTGGAAGGACATCAGAAACTAAACCAATTATTGAAGTCAATTATTTTCTAATTGTATTGTGGCATCATCCTTGGAGAAGGTACAATGTTGCTCAGTGCAAAGTTCATACTGGTCTGGGACATATACTCCTAGAGCTCCATCATGTCTCTCTTCATATAGTCCATGGAGGCATGTCTCACGATATTTATGCCCACTTGGACTATGACTCATACTGGTACTTTTGGTTAAGTGGCCTGAGTCCATGTGTGATGTGGCAAATCCTGGTCTCTGATAGGCAACTGACCATAACCATCTCTTTGTTCAGCCTAGTGGGAAAGACATCTATGTGTCTTGCAATGGAGTCTCCTTTGACCAAGACATCAGATTGTGAGGTTGTCTGCCTTATGGACATAAATGTTGAGACACTGTGAAATGAAGCTGAGTGTGTCTTGGTGGGTGTTGCTCTAATAGTTTGGTTTTGGGTTTGCTGATAATATTTATCCTAATTTCTGAATCTGCAAGGCTTTTGAGGTTTGGGAAGCTTATGTTTAAGTGCACCAGCGTCTATGGGTCTATGTGTTTGTCCTGTAGTGTGTGTAACAGGTGATGTGTGAAGTTGTATGATTCTGACAATGTTTTTGGAAGATGTTTTATGTGAGATTGTTGGTTCCAGTGATAGTTTATCATTACATTGCTTGGATACTGCATTAGATTTTTCAATAATTAAACAGTTATTGGAGAACATGAGATAATTTCTGCATCATCTTAGGATTATCAAGTCTACCAAGATGGCTACATTGACAGGAAGAAAGTCAGTATCCAAGGTTTTGGGTATTTATATAATGAGATTCAGTGAGAGTGGTACCAAGAGTGTATTTAAGCAAGGTTGAGATTCGTGGCAAACTTTGATTGCGTGATCCTCCTGTATATGATCACTTCGTAGAAGACTTAAATGAGTATATAACAGATTTGCTAGGATGTTAGCTGGGTAATAATTGTGATCTTAGACTAATCTTATGGAATAATACTTCATTCATGCATACCTGGTGCTTCTTGGGCAACTTCATACTTACAAACTTTTCTGGGTGCTTTTTACAGGAAACTTGAGATTCTAACCTTTTGCATCTATACAGGGCACTGATAGTGGCTGCTGCATGATGAACAGTAACGCACAAACATGAAAACTTTATTCAAGCAGAGAAGCTGACAAAACAGCCCACTGGCCTTTCACAGGAACACACGTGATGCCTTCCTCTTTGATTCCCAAGCTCAGACACATTGTGTCTTTTTATGCAGAGTTCTGTTTTGGAGGCATTTGTGTAGCTTGATTGCATCCATATTTGTGCAGTTGCCAAAACAAGGTTTAAGTGTAATGACAGCATCCACTCCATGCCAGGTTTCTGTGGCTGTGGCACCTTTAAGCCTGCTGGTAACTGTGGAGGAGTCTTAGTGTTCCTCAGTGATATCATCCCATTCAAAGTCATACAAAGAGACTCTATCAGCTCACATTACATAAGGAAGACTTTTAAATTATAGCTTATTGAACATTTTTCATGTCCCTCAAGATCATGAAAACTTCCTGCCATTTTTGGCAAATATCCCTGTTAGAAAGGGATCTTTAATCCTCTGTGCCTCCAACTAACCCTCCATAAACATAAGTATTATACTTCAGTGCTGGGTTCATACAACTATTCTTAGCTTGTTTAAATGAGAATTCCTAGATCAAATTGTCAATAATCCCACCAGACATGATAATATTCTGGACATAGTTCTCATATCCTTGGTTCTGGTATGTCTCTTACTTCTGGATGGTCCCTTTTTAGTCAATTCAGGCCATCAGTTGATAACCTTTACACTCAGAATATCCACCCTCTGGTAATCAGCACCACCTTCTTTAAAGTATTTTAAAAAGTAACTATTTTACAATTGTATGATGAATTTTCAAGTTCACCCACACAGACCTCACAGTGGAGCCAACTATATGCCATGGAGCTCTATGTTCATTTAGAACAATGCACTGACAGTGCATTCCTTACCTTGAGCCAAGTACAGTGGTAAATTCAATAAAAAACAGGTGGTCAGTAGGTATAAACAAAATTTATAACAGAAGAAAGAAACTAGATGTATTAGCTTGTAAAGCCAGAACCCCTCAACATGAAGTTAATATAAAATATTACTAATAAACTGAAGGTAGCCATTAAAACTGGCAAAGCTTCCCATGAACTTAGGTTAGCTTTTGAGGCAGAAGATAATGAAGTCCTTCTTTAGCTATGTTAGAAAATTAAGGAGTAATTCACATCCCTGCTCCAAAGATATCTATAATTGTGCCTCATACTTTTAGGATCATAGTTAAGTACAAGCATAGCTGCCCTTGTAGATCATTTTTAAGCCTAGCTAATACCCTTTTAAAGGTGAGACTCAAACTCTATATCTTGCATCTGTGATGTAAACAACTTAAGCATTATGCCAAACTGAAAAGACATTGCCAACATACTAACCAACACATTCACTGCAAATTTCTCCTCTGAAACTATGACCACTGCATAAATAACTGTGTCACTTCCCCCTATCATCTCCAAGGGTCAACTACTTAAGAAATTATCCAAGACCAAATAATTTCTTCCATGGGTCTCAAAAACATGCCAGGATGTCTAATAAACAATGTCAAAAATACCCTTACTGATCGTCTCCATATATTGTTCTACCTAAGACTGGATATAGGCTACATCCCCAAATCATGGCCTACACTAGTTGTGATGCCCCTCAGTGAAGGTGGTCTCATCATTGACCCAAGTATCTCTGAAGCTATTAGGATTAGGGCACATTTAGTGCTGACTACAGTCCAGGTGGCTGGGTTTCAATTAGCAGCTCAGATGCCTGATAGAGCAACAGAGACAAGAGCATCATCATCATCACTGGTTGGTGGGCAGTTCCATAAAAGTCTTCTGTGACAATCACTGGTGGGGGCTGGTGATATCATGTTAGGAGGTGTATGCCAAAGAAGTAAAATGGGGTGGAGACAAGGCTGAGCTGCTGTGGAGGTGGTGTCATGCACCTCATGTCCCAATTGCAGGCTCAACCCTCAAATGTGCTACAATGGACCAAAGGGGGGAGGTAACAGGGGTAGAGTATAAAATGAAAAAGAAAATGGTGGATGTAAAAGGCCAAACCCCAAACACACCGTCAAGTTCCATGTCACCTCCCCCATAAATGCACAGACACACACACACACGCATATATTCCTCCATCAACAGACAAGTCGTCCTCTATTACCTTGATAACAGTTGCAGAATCACTCACTCATGCATTCATGCTCCAACATACACATATGCATGTAGAGTCTGAAATCCCTTTCTAGCTCCATAGTGCAATCACCAAGGTACACACACATACTTGCATATGCAGACATACAAACACAGACACACACACACACACACACACACACACACACACACACACACACACACACACACACACACACACACACACACACACATGCACACGTGCACACTAAAACATCCCCACTCCTACATATTTGCTGAACCTACATTACAAGTGCTTCCAGAGGAGTAAATTAGTGACCAGCTTTTGACAGCATTTACATTTTCCTCAAACAGTGAAATGTTATGCTCCCAAGCAACTCTCTGAATTTCTTGGCAGTGCAAACCATGAGCTGCTGACATTTCCAGGGAAGAGCACATGGTTAATTGCCATTAGTGGCTCCCCTGGACTGCTGCCTACCAGCAAGACTTCCTGTATAATATGTTCTTTACTAAAAGGAAATCTCCACAGTAAGGTAGTCTAAGAATTAGAAAAGATTAACGTGAGTGGGAACATGGCTATGCTAAGGCTCCTCACAAATGGGAAGCCCTACTGAATGCTGCTTATAATTTTTATTTAAAATCTTTTCACATCAGCAAAATTTTATGGGATCCTGTCAGTTTATTGACATCAAGACTATCAAATGCTGGTAGACTGAAAAAATCTGGAAAACAGCTTACATTGACAGTGGTGTTTGCTGTTTTTGTCCCAGTGTTGTGCAACCTTGGAGGAGGTATATATCCAGGGGTGTGGGGTATTCTCTCCACGTGAAGTCTAGGGGGCTTGCCCCCTGCAAACAAAATGTTCCTTTGAGATTTGGTAAAAGTTGTTTTGGCAGTTTTTCTCCTTCTACCAGCATTTGGTAAATTTCCAATTGATGGATCAACATACTTCCATATTTATTGTCATCAGCCTTGTTGGTATAAATGTATCCTCATTGCTTCATCACTTATATTTATGATTATGATAACCTGACATTATTTATTTCACACAATGGCACTAATCCTAAACTTCACCCACTGCATTACTCATATAAACATGAAGACAAATAAACACACACACACATATATACACACAACCCCCCCCCCCACACAAAAAAATCCACCACGGTCCATCTAAAATAAACAACCACATGCAATCCATATTTGAAAAATCTGAAAGACACTAAAAATAAAATAAAACACTCACTTCATCATCAGTTTACTTTTGATTTGACTTCACACAATGCAATCATAGAATTAGCACATACATAGCAGTCCCCAGAAATCAACAATGCTCACATAAAATGAAATGCGTTAACACTAAAGTGAAAGAAATTTGAAACAAAAGATTAAAAAATAATGAAATAAACAATCTAACTATAACTAGCCAGTCAGAAAGCAGAATTACTAGCAAAATGTGCTCAATTGATTAAAATAAGCAGCAATATGACTAAACTTTAATATGAAGAAATTCTAACTTATATCTCACTATACAACTAAACCCCACTAAACAAATTAACAGCTAATAGAAAAATAAAAATTGATTCTGAGGTAGAGCAAACAAATGTCTATTTAAACACCCAATTCATAAAAACATACTGAAAGAAAATAAAGCCTTGTTCAACAAATCATTTAGGCAGTTACCACAACCTAGAAAAATTAGCATGAAAGGTTAATTCAAACCAGAATAGAGAAAACAAAATGTATATACATGGAATACACAGTGAGTCTGGTCTGTAAACAAATTAACTACCTTGTACTGCAGGATTAGGAAAGTTATTTCAATACTCTAAAACAAAGATCAATTAAATTATAACTGATCAGAATGATAAAACAATTAGCAATGCACTGCATACAAGTATATGTACTAAAAACAGAATACAGTAAAACATACAGATTAATAAAAACAATAAAATCTAAAAACAAAAGGAATGCATATTAAGACATCAAATATAATGCAGTATTACAGTTAAATTCAAATTATGACCTTTAGGAGCTAAGGTATGGTGTTTTAAAATAACAATAGCTTCTTTATTAAATTTAAAAATAACTATAGCTTTTTTAAGTTTTGTATGAGACACTTAATATCTGATTTACCCCCTCTTAATTAACTGTACTTGAATAGGAATTACAGCTGTCAATTCTGCAACAAAACATCATATCAATAAAGTGTTAATTTAGTCTAGACTTAAATTTCCTTTTGGTTTCCCCAGTAAACACAAGATTATAGGAACATAGCAGGGAATAAATAACACATTATTGCAGTTAAATGATCCTGTGGTATTCGAAGTCTCTGGCAATATTACATAATCTCTTTCCTAGCTTCAAACCCTAACAATACTATACATTTATTGGCTAGCCTCCTACCTCCTAGACCTCTAGAGCTGTATCCTTGTGTATGTTGTATAATAGCAATTTTGTAGAATTCCTACCCAAAATGTGTCATATTACTCAAAACTTTTTTTGTACTGCATTGTTATCTCTACCATTTTCTACTGCACCATCTTCAATATTGTTTTATTTACTCTTTGTTCTTTTGGTGTGTATCCTGGGCTGAAATGAAACTGGCCAATTGTGATTAGTGCTCTACTCCAGTTAATAAATTTAAATTAATAAAATACACAAATAATTAATAAAATACACAGATATTAGTGAGAAATTATTAATGCTGCCAATTTCAGAAATAATGCATGCAGATGCTGCAGGGGATACAGGGGATAGATCCCCTTTTGTAGGCAAGAAATACATAACCATGATCGATAGCTATCTTAAGTGACAGTGGCCCAGACAGATACATTTCTACCTCATTTAGAAACAAAGTGACGGACAGCAAATAAAATAATTGCAAGAAATAATTCATTAATTAAAAAAAAATAAGCCTTGTTTACTATCCTCATTACAGTGTTGCTAAATAAATTGTATTCCATTTGACAGAAAATCTTAACAACAGGTTCATTTTGTCAAGGTTCCACAATACTGTAATAATTTATAGGATCATAGGATCATAGGAGATTACTAGGCTATCGACCCGGATGTTTTATCCCAATGTAATACCATAGAAATGCTAGTCAATTCCCAAGACTGCATTTAGTGATGACTGCCCATGTCCAAGTTGGTTGTGGGTACTAGCCCCGGTAAGAATTTATGCTGTCCCAACCACTTGTCCAGGTTCCTCTTGATAAATTGGTAGCCTGTTCAAAGAAGCAACAGTCACTGGGACATATATCTGTCCCTCAAGCATATCCTATTTAAGTTGCAGGCCATATTTATGTCCCTGGAATGGGTAACGCTAGTCCTGTTTGATTTACAGATATGCAGCAAGTTCATTAGGTTTGGGTTTTGGATTGCTCTGTAGGCCAGGCATAAGTCTCCCCTAAGAATTCTATACAATAGGGACTACAGTGTTAAGGACTTTAGTTGGTCTGTGTAAGGCACATGCTGGTGACCCTTGATCTTCTTTTTTAGAAACCTCTAAGATCTCTCTAATTGCTGCAGGTGCTTAGTATGCTACATGCCAAACAGAGTGTTATACTCAATTATGGGCTGGATAAGTGCCGAGTATAGGGGTGATATAACTTATTTTGCTCTCGAGATGATGCCTTTACTAATCAAGTGTGTTATGTAGGATGCATTACTTCCTTCAGTAGACACATAGTGGTTGAAGTTAAGGTTACAGTTACTTATAATCCCAGGTCCTTTACCACTTCATGGGTACTTAGGGTATTATTCTTGATTTGGTAGTGTGAGGCGTTTGTGCTGAAGGGAACAATGATGCATTATTTGCATTCAGTTTGAGTCCATGACTAATATATCAGTCTTTGGTCTGCATGAGACCCTTCCAAGTATGCTGACATCATTTTGGGATTTAATTATTGTACCTAGTTTACAGTTGTCTGCAAACTTGGTCAACCACAACCCCTTAGTTTTGACCTGAACTTCTGAAAAGTAGATACTAAACAATGGGTGGCCTAGAACTGACCCCTGTGGCACTCCGCTGGTAACATGTCTACTGGTTGATGTGGAGTCACCCACTTTAATAGCGTGTGTCTGGTTTGTGAGCCAGTTGGCAGCCCATCTTACAACAATGGGGTTTACATTCAGTTTGCTAAGTTTATGGGTAATGCCTGAATGTGGAATTGTGTTGAAAGCCTTTGCCAGGTTGAGATATGTCATGTGCACAGATTTGCCTTCATCAATGGCTTTGGTCACATTTTCAAAGAAATCCACCAGATTTATCAGGCATGATCTGCCCTTCATAAAGCTGAATTTGGTAAGATCCATGATTTGGGGTTACCTATGTGTTTATTTATGAGGTCCATAATGATACGTTCCCTGGTCTTACAGATGAGGCTGGTCAGGCTTATGGGTCTGTAATTCCCTCAGTCTGTTGCTAGGCCACTTTGGTGGAGGGGAATAACTGTTGCTGCTCTCCATTCTGCACAAACAAAGCCTGTAGTTAGGCTATGATTGAAAAGAGTACTTAGTGGTGATGCTAGTTTATTTAGAAGACAGCCTGGGATGTCATCTGGTCCCATAAAGGCTGTGTTTTTTTTTTGCCTTGGGCAAGGCTTTGAGGACCTGCTCTTCAGATATGTAGGGTGGGGGGGAGTTTGGGGGAAGGTATGTTGTAACTTAGTAGGGGATAAGAAAGTGAAATTTTCACCAAACCTATCCACTAGCAGGTTTGCTATCTCTGTGGTGTCAGTGTGTGTGATACCATTGGCGACTAGTTCTGGGCATGCCTGGGAACTACCCTTTAGGTTGCATACATATATATAAAAGGCCTTATGATTATTCTTGGCTATACTTGCTAAGTTTCTCTCAAAGGAGCCCTTTCAGGATTGGACAAGTTGTCTTATTTGCCTGTTGAGGCTAATGAGGGTGATTTTCCATTGTTGGAGACTTGCCTTTGTTTTTCTTGGACAGCAACTTTTTGTGTTTTTTTGTAAGGTTTGTTGATGCTGCATGTTCACCATGGCAGCTTGTTTTTACTTGGGGCTCTGGCTTTGATTCTTTCTGGTACAGCCACGTTTATACACTTATGCAAATGATTGTACAGGGCTTTTATATCTCAGACTAGGTCTTTCCGTACATTCAAAAAGCCCTCCTACTGTCTTGAATGTGATGTGCCCCACCTCAGCAACTTTCATGTGTTTATAAAATTCAAGTCAGTAAATGATAAATATTTGAGTTTTAGACTTTATATCCTGGCTTCAGAAAACGCTTATTAGTACAAAATACATAATTCTAACAACTTTCTATGTTTATAACAGCCATATTTTAAACATTGTCCCTGATTTGATCCTCCCACCACTAACTGTCTCTGATTATGACAGACATTTGGTTTTCAGATATAAAATTTCATCCTTTAGAAAATATGTACTAATGCTAAACATATTATCCTAGTAAATTTGTTTATGTTTATAACAGCACCTAATATTTTAAACCTTATCCCCATTGTGATCCCCCCAACAACTTGGAAGTCACTAATTGACTGACGTTTGAGTTTCAGATGTCATATTCTGGCTTTATTCTAGCAACTGTGAATGTTTATAACAGCAATATTTCACACTTTGTCACTAATCTGATACCCGTCCACCACCAGCTTGAAGTTGTCACTAAATAACGACAGACATTTGGGTTTCAGACAACAGACTTCATTGTTTAGAAAATGCACAGTACTGTAAAACATATTACTGTTGGAAATGTCTAAGTTTATAACAACCATCAATATTTTAACTTTGATCCTGATGTGATACAAACTCCCAACTTGGAAGTCGCTAAATGACAGACATTTGAGTTTCAGATTATATCCTTGCATATTAGTGTGAAACATTGTTTTAGCAACTTTCTTTGTTTATTAATAGGATCACAGGTTTATAGATGTTTACTAGGTTAACAACCACAAGGGCTTTTTTAACTCTAGCCATGCAGCCGAAATCTCTGACAAGTTCTGATACCCTTGATAAGTATAAGCAAGGGCTTGAGAGATGAACCATTTACAGGTTGCCTGTGTCTATTAGAGAGATAGTTGCCAAGCCAGGAATGAATTTCCTGATCCCCATGCAATTGTACAAGTTACACTTGAATTGTGTTAGGAAGGAACTCTGCTTCCCATGGATGGATAGGCTGTTCCAGAGATGGAGTAGTCTCTGGGATACAGGGATAGGCCTTGAGGCAGTCTGCATAGGACATTTTACTTATGCCCTGTATTCTTTTAGTGAGGAACCTCTGTGGATATTCCATTTGTTGGATATGCCTGGTTAGGTACATACCAAAGGAAACATTGTACTCAATGATAGGTGTGATGAATGCCAAATACAGTGGAGCAATGACTTCCATGGACCTAGATGCCGTATCTTTGTTTATAAGTTGAGCAACATATAATTATTTCCTCTCTACTGTAGACAGCAGCTAAGGGGGGGGGGGTGTAGCTAAGGGGGGGGGGGCAAGAGGTTCAACATCCCAGGGTATAAAGTATTAAGGTGCATGATCAGCTGATCCTGATCAGCATTTAATGTAATACCTTCTTTCAAAAGTTAGTATTATATTTGCGGTCAAACCTGAGTGCTGTAGCACTCTATGTGTAGTCTAAACTGCAGCAATTGCTTGCTACATTGTAGCAAGCAGCTTGCTACAGTTTAACTTTTAAACTGTAGCAAACTTCAGTGCTCTAGTGCTCCATGTGGCAGGGTGTAAACTGTAGCAACTGTTTGCTACATTTGTAGCAAGTAGTTTGCAACAGTTAAAAAGATTTATTTTTTTAACTAAAACATATTTACTGATGTGCTCTGTGCAGGTAAGTGTAAACTGCTGCAACTTTGTAACAAACAGATTGTTACAGTTTAAAAGAGGACTTTTTTTTTAATAAAATATGTTAAATAGGACTGGGGACAGGACACATAAACAGCACCTATGTAGCTGGGGCTTGATGGAAGGGGGTGCACCATGCATCCAACAAGCTGGTTGGTATGCCAGTAGAAGGAACATCCTTTTTTTTTCTTTTTTTGCTCAGGTGGGGTGCCTAGATATAACTGTAATAAGTCAATCACTTATGGCTTATTACAGTGAATTTTTTTTTTACTCTTCATTTGAAGAGCGGAGGGATGAGGGTGCTGGATCACAGCACTGGTCCAGGGTGCTAATTCAGCCAAACACACTTCTGAACAGCAATGTTTAAATGTTGTCCCTTATCTGATCCCCCCACTACCAACAACTTGAAGTCATTAAATAATGACTACAGGTATTTGATTTTCAGACTTCATCCTTCATAAAGTGCATATCACACCCTGTACAAGACAGTTCCCAAGGCAATTGATTCTTTTGCCCTGACCTTTCTATGCTACTGTCAATGCCGCAAACATAGTATATCATATAATGTTAAGAAAATGTGGCCATGGAGACATAAAACTTCAAATTATACTATAAAGAGATTTGCTTATGTGATTATAAAGGGGAATTCTATGGCAGTCTTTTTATACTGATAAAAGATTCACCCATCACAAAAATAATTGTGTGCTAATCAAACCTAAGTTGGTTTTAAAATCAAATGAGATAACCAAGAAACTATTTAAAGATTCAAGCACATACTTATGGTTAATGCTGGCATATAAATGAGTGACATCTGTTGTATCATGAAGTATTTTTCTATCAGCATACCTGAGTCATGTGAAAAGACAGAATGAAAAAATCCATGGGAGAAACCATGTTATGAATAAATATGTAATGATTATAAATAATTATCAAACCCTGGAGCTACAGGTTTTCCTGACAGAGAGGTTACACTTTTGTGAATTTTCAGAAAGTGTTATAGGTTACTGATCGGTAAATTTCTTAACCTCATGCCCACTAAAGAAATGCAAGAAGGGTTGACTGTGTATAACTTGTTGAAATACCAGAATAAAACATAAGTGGCTCTGCATATGAAATGGAATGTAGGCAAATGTATCCTACAAATATTCTAAATATATGTTGAAATGGTGGTGTACTATTCTCATTATCCTAAGGTTTAATAAGCAGATCTGAAATATTAGTTGTTTTAAAGCATTCCACTAATTATTACTCATATTATAATTGCATTTATTAAATCTGTTTTTGAACTTGACAAATGGGACCATTTTCCAAAAGACTTGCTTTTGGTGTGAACGACTTACTACAGTGTATAACATATCTGGATTTAATAATGAATATCTATAAAGCAGGTTTACCCTGTAGTAAGCCACTTCAACTAAGAGCAGGTCTTTTAGAATCAGACCCATGATCTCAAAACCTACTGATATGTTAAAAACAATGCATCAAAACTCATTTAAATTAACATAGCTAAATGATAAACTATTATTACTATCAGAACAACAAATTATAAAAAATAAACTATTCTGTTTAAAATTTCAAATATAATGATTGTAATGATAACAAAATACTAAATACTACTATGTCAAATGATGTCTTGGCACATTAGCATAATTGGAGAACAAAAAAGTAGCCTCTTCAGTATTAAATCCAGGTATGTTATACTTTAAAGGTTTAAATAAACTAGTAATAATAAATGTTGTCCACTATTGTATAACTGGCATATTTTTAATTCTACTGATTTTATTGCTTTTATCAATTTAGTTTGTTTTAGTGCATTCTAGTTTTAAGTACATTTACTTTTATTTAGTGTATTTTTTTATTCTTTTATCTTTCTTATTGCTTGCTATTTAATTGATCTTGCCTCTTTCTATATAAGCTGTCTTTTCTTTGCTTTTATTTAGACTTCATCGAGCGTCTGTTACAATAAGATGCAAGATAAATAAATTAGTGCTGTGCTACAACTTTACCAATTACTATAGTTTAAAATGAGACCCTTTCCAATCAAGAAGGCTGATTATAAGGCCTATGCTGTATGTAGAGATAACATCACTAATGGCTGGTTCTGTTCTGTTTAACTACATGGATGAGATTCCATGTCTCAAGAGTAATTGTTCTTTGCCAAAGTCTGGTCTTCTGTAACCCAGTGTCATTTGAATGCAGCACATCTGACTCCCACTCCATCTTGTAGGTGGTTAACCCACCTGGTGGGCCACATAGCTGTTTTTGGATAAGACTGACATCGTTACATGGATTGCGACTGACAAATGCCATCTCCATGTATTCTGCCTAAAATTTGAATGATAATATGAAAACTATTTATATTTGATTTTCCTTGCATATGTGTAATCATTCTCTGGTGTATATTCTCAAATGAATAAATGCTAATTTCCTGTCAGGAATCCATATTTTTAATGTGGTACACTTGGCTGCACTATACAAATCAGGTAAGAAATCCCATAGTGAGTCATTATCTGTAGATATCAAAACATTATTATTTATCTGTTGTAAGATTTTTCAGAAATGTGGAAGAAGTACATTCCAGTGCGCATTCAATTACAGTTTACGGCCTTAAGATTTTTCAGAAATGTGAAAGAAGTACCTTCCAGCATCTCTGAACCTCTGACTCCACTGTACTTCCTGAAAAAAACAATCATTATTTCCTCTGTCTCCAATTTGTGAAGTTCTCACATATGACACAAAATCAACTGGAAACCAGCAAGAAAAAAATCCAGGCGAGGATCCAAACACAGCTCACGTATTTATTATACAGATAACCAGCAATTGTTTGTTAAGCGCTTTCATCCAAATACATATGGACTTCATCAGAACAACATTGCTATGCCCTCACGTTCATTATATACATAAATTTCCCGCCTAAAACCCCAATTATTCCATCAAGGATTCAATTAAAAAATATATTGGTTAAAAACACTGAATAGAAATGCTTTATCATACACATCTTGTGTTTGGTAAAACAAGTTACCATAAAGTTAAAAAACTTCATATATATTCTAGCTGTCTCCATATCATATATAATTGATTATGCATATTAAAATACCATAATAAAATATGAGTAGTAAACAATATTGACTTATGCTAAATACAACTGTACAAATATAGAATACAGTATCTTACATGTGTAATTATACTAACTGGTAGGCTAATGTAGTGTCATACACCACCCATTCTAATAACCATTGAGTAAATATCAAAGATGAAAGATAATAAATAATGATACAAATAATGAGAATATAGGTAATAAGAATAATATATTGCACCACCTTCAATTATATCCTGCATCAGTATGTATTTACTCTTATAAATCTAAAGTTATTTAATTATAAAATATCTTATGGATCCTAAGTTATAAGCCCTAAATTGTACCATGGTTATCTAATCTCTTAACAAGGGTTTTGTAGGTATCACTTCATTAAGTCCTGGTGGTACTCCAGCATTTAATCTAATCTGCCACCTCACCTCTTTATCACTAACTAATGCCTTTATATTACCCCCTCGTGGGTTTGGTCTCACTATTTCCAATATGGCAAACTTGAACCCTGTGCAACTTGTATTATTCATTAGGTGTCTTGATAGAGCATTGTTTGTATCTAGTTTTTTAATACAATATAAATGATTGTATATTCTGTTTTTCAGATGTCTATCAGTTTTCCCTACATAGTAATTCATACATGTATTGCACAGGGCTAAATATATGACATGTTGGCTCAAACAGTTGCCATTACTAAACCTAATTTTGCTTTTAACATTATTACAAAGGGAAATAGATGCCTCCTCGAATATAAAACTGCAATAATTGCAGTTACCACATCTTCTGGTACCCGTCTTTTTATAATTACTACTCATGTTAGAATTATACTTTAACTCTATAATTCTCTTAATATTATTTCCTGTTTTGTACACATAACAAGGATGAGTTGGTATTTTATCTTTTATACTATTATCACTTGTTAAGATATTCCAATTTGAATTTATTATGCCTTTTATTTCATTACTATATGCTCCATATTTCAAGATGCATGCTTTATGGTGTCACTTATCTATATTATTACTCTTTCCATTTGTCCTTTGCTTTCCTTTATTACTTTCAAGTCCTATACCAAGTAGAGGGGGATATTTCTGGCCCCATTCATTTGCCACATATGTTGTAATATCTGTTATCATATCAATAGGATATCCTTTTTCTTTAAAGGCTTGGCTGATAAAGTTTAATTCAGATAGCATTCCTTCCTTTGTAGTTGTCATTCTCGCTGCTCTTATACACTGCCCTTTTATTATTCCCCTTTTGGTACTATATGAGTGGGCACTGTCATAGTGTAGATAACCGTTGCTATATGTGTCTTTCCTATATATTTTTGACTGAAATGATGTACCATCATTAAAAATGTAAGTATCTAAATAGTTGATCCCCACTTTGTCCACTTTATATGTGAATCTTAGGTACTCTGTAGTCTGGTTTATGAAACTCATAAACTTTGACAGTTCATCCCTACTTCCATTCCATAGGATGAATATGTCGTCCAGATAACGGACGTATGTTTTAATACATTTCATCCAAATGGAATTAAGTATGAATTCCTCTTCCCAATCTAATAGTACTAGGTTTGCGTATATGGGAGCACAAGATGCTCCCATAGCCACTCCTGTTACTTGCCTGAAATATTCGCCTTCATAGTAGATGTAATTAAAATCCAAAACTAGGTCCATGAAGGCTGCAAGTAGAGAAATTTCATCATTAGGAAGTCCACTATGTTTGTGAAGACTACTCAAAAATCTTTCTAAACCATCGTTTTTAGGGATACATGAAAACAAATCTTGGATGTCTATGGTGACAAACATCAGTTCTGGATCCCATAATTTGTGTGTAAACAATCCCAAAAATTCCCAGGAATCTTTAATTATGTGTTTAATAGCATTGTACATGTGTTTAAGTTTATAGTCTATATATTTTCCAAAAGGGAATACCTTGCTGTCACTTCCCGATATTATGGGTCTAAAAGGGGGGTCCAATAAACTTTTATGAATCTTGGGTATCCCTTTAATTGTTGCCAATATAGGAAAATCCAACTTTAGATATTTATATAATTCCCAGACAAGTCTCTGGACCTAATAGACACATTAGTGGAGACTAAATTGTTCCTTAGGAAACTAAATCTTGTAATATTCTTTCAAAATGATATAGAATATAGACCTAGAGGAGAATTAAAAAAAGAAGAGCACCTTTACCCCCCCCCCCTTTAGCTAAAACTTTAATTTCTTTTGAGAATGTCATCAATAAAGAAATATATACCTTATATAATAAAAACAAATATAAAACTAAGCATAGAGCAGCCAGCAAACAGGCCGCTCTAGCAGTAGAAAAACTCAGTGACAATAATATTAGAATAATGATAGCAGATAAGGGGGGAGGGATAGTATTATATGACAAGGCTAAATATAATACTAAGATATTTGAAATACTTAACAACACAGACTATTATGAGGAATCATCACTAAATCAAGTGAATATTTCATATAGAAGAATCGACTCCTATCTAGAAGAATTCTTACTTGACAATAGAATAGATGAGGAATTATATAAATATCTAAAGGTGGATTTTCCTATATTGGCAACAATTAAAGGGATACCCAAGATTCATAAAAGTTTATTGGACCCCCCTTTTAGACCCATAATATCGGGAAGTGACAGCAAGGTATTCCCTTTTGGAAAATATATAGACTATAAACTTAAACACATGTACAATGCTATTAAACACATAATTAAAGATTCCTGGGAATTTTTGGGATTGTTTACACACAAATTATGGGATCCAGAACTGATGTTTGTCACCATAGACATCCAAGATTTGTTTTCATGTATCCCTAAAAACGATGGCTTAGAAAGATTTTTGAGTAGTCTTCACAAACATAGTGGACTTCCTAATGATGAAATTTCCCTACTTGCAGCCTTCATGGACCTAGTTTTGGATTTTAATTACATCTACTATGAAGGCGAATATTTCAGGCAAGTAACAGGAGTGGCTATGGGAGCATCTTGTGCTCCCATATCAAAACCTAGTACTATTAGATTGGGAAGAGGAATTCATACTTAATTCCATTTGGATGAAATGTATTAAAACATACGTCCGTTATCTGGATGACATATTCATCCTATGGAATGGAAGTAGGGATGAACTGTCAAAGTTTATGAGTTTCATAAACCAGACTACAGAGTACCTAAGATTCACATATAAAGTGGACAAAGTGGGGATCAACTATTTAGATACTTACATTTTTAATGATGGTACATCATTTCAGTCAAAAATATATAGGAAAGACACATATAGCAACGGATATCTACACTATGACAGTGCCCACTCATATAGTACCAAAAGGGGAATAATAAAAGGGCAGTGTATAAGAGCAGCGAGAATGACAACTACAAAGGAAGGAATGCTATCTGAATTAAACTTTATCAGCCAAGCCTTTAAAGAAAAAGGATATCCTATTGATATGATAATAGATATTACAACATATGTGGCAAATGAATGGGGCCAGAAATATCCCCCTCTACTTGGTATAGGACTTGAAATTAATAAAGGAAAGCAAAGGACAAATGGAAAGAGTAATAATATAGATAAGAGACACCATAAAGCATGCATCTTGAAATATGGAGCATATAGTAATGAAATAAAAGGCATAATAAATTCAAATTGGAATATCTTAACAAGTGATAATAGTATAAAAGATAAAATACCAACTCATCCTTGTTATGTGTACAAAACAGGAAATAATATTAAGAGAATTATAGAGTTAAAGTATAATTCTAACAATAGTAGTAACTATAAAAAGACGGGTACCAGAAGATGTGGTAACTGCAATTATTGCAGTTTTATATTCGAGGAGGCATCTATTTCCCTTTGTAATAATGTTAAAAGCAAAATTAGGTTTAGTAATGGCAACTGTTTGAGCCAACATGTCATATATTTAGCCCTGTGCAATACATGTATGAATTACTATGTAGGGAAAACTGATAGACATCTGAAAAACAGAATATACAATCATTTATATTGTATTAAAAAACTAGATACAAACAATGCTCTATCAAGACACCTAATGAATAATACAAGTTGCACAGGGTTCAAGTTTGCCATATTGGAAATAGTGAGACCAAACCCACGAGGGGGTAATATAAAGGCATTAGTTAGTGATAAAGAGGTGAGGTGGCAGATTAGATTAAATGCTGGAGTGCCACCAGGACTTAATGAAGTGATACCTACAAAACCCTTGTTAAGAGATTAGATAACCATGGTACAATTTAGGACTTATAACTTAGGATCCATAAGATATTTTATAATTAAATAACTTTATATTTATAAGAGTAAATACATACTGATGCATGATATAATTGAAGGTGGTGCAATATATTATTCTTATTACCTATATTCTCATTATTTGTATCATTATTTATTATCTTTCATCTTTGATATTTACTCAATGGTTATTAGAATGGGTGGTGTATGACACTACATTAGCCTACCAGTTAGTATAATTACACATGTAAGATACTGTATTCTATATTTGTACAGTTGTATTTAGCATAAGTCAATATTGTTTACTACTCATATTTTATTATGGTATTTTAATATGCATAATCAATTATATATGATATGGAGACAGCTAGAATATATATGAAGTTTTTTAACTTTATGGTAACTTGTTTTACCAAACACAAGATGTGTATGATAAAGCATTTCTATTCAGTGTTTTTAACCAATATATTTTTTAATTGAATCCTTGATGGCATAATTGGGGTTTTAGGCGGGAAATTTATGTATATAATGAACGTGAGGGCATAGCAATGTTGTTCTGATGAAGTCCATATGTATTTGGATGAAAGCGCTTAACAAACAATTGCTGGTTATCTGTATAATAAATACGTGAGCTGTGTTTGGATCCTCGCCTGGATTTTTTTCTTGCTGGTTTCCAGTTGATTTTGTGTCAGGTTGCTGAAATCCAGGAATTATTTAACAATAAGTCGCCTCTCATGGATTCCTTACATGAGCTCTCAGGGTACGGCAATTCCATTACCAGAGAAGAGGTGGATAAAATCCACTCTGAACTTGCCATAGTAAAAGGAGAACTTTCACGGTTGATCGATTTACTAACACCGCCTACTACCTCTTTAAATGCCAAGAACATAACTACCGGTAACAACGTTAATACGTCATCTCGTTCCTCTATGGGCAACGGCAGCGACGAAGACATCCTGAATGGGCAGAGGAGGTTATCCCCACCGCTCTCGTCAGACTGCACACCGAGGAAAGGTGAAATTCAACCGCTGAGAAAACCGGAGAGTGTTTTCAACTTTTCTGCAACAACTGGAAACAAAGATGAGGACATATATTTGATTTCGGGGGCAAAGCCAAAACGCTTACCGCCATTACGGACATATGCTACAACTGAGAAATCTAAAACTAACATCAGCCATAAACAAAAAGGTACTGTCTATCAATCTTCCCCTAGGGGAAACAATGATAACTTTAATAGTGACAGAATATTATATATGCCTTTTGAATTCAATGCAAAAAATGACGTGGTAACATCATGCAGGGAAGAGGGTGATAAACCTGCACCGCTTAAACATATGATATATTCTTTTGGTGATAAACTAAATAAGATCAAATCTTTGCAATTAGAAAATATGTATCTTCGCAAATGTATTGAAAGCAATGTGATACCTATGGGCTTACGATTCTTTAAAGAACCTATTGGTATTGAAATGAATGAAGAGAATGTTAAAGCTTGTAGTAGCATGTTTGATGAGTTTGGAAAGAGGTTTATGAAATTTATAATAACCAATAATGACACGAAACTGAGTAGATTCCTGTGTGAGGCTGAAGAAATGAGTGATAATATAACAAAAGATTTGCTGTTTCCACAATGGGAAGCACTTTATAATAAACAATATGAATATGCTGATAAAAATTGTAGAAAAGTTTTTGAGCGCAAAAATAAGAAGTTACAGAGGGACATACTTCAGTACAAACAAGGGATAGCTTATAGATGGAATATTGGAAATGATAAATTTAACAATAAAAAAACTACAGTCAGAAAGAGACAATATTTCCCTAAACCAAACACATATGAGGAAGATTTTTTGTGGGAGAGTGGGGACCTAGAAAATTGGCCAACGCTGAAACATCATGGGAAGGATCAAACCCGGTGGAACAGATACAGGAAGTAGTTGGATTAGGGAATGACACAGTTTTTAGTGAGGGCAATACGGTCGTGGGACCCATAGAAGAGCAGATAGATGATTTAACAACCCCCAACATACAACTAGCTAGTGGGGATGTTAAAATATACAATTATACGGTCCATAGTATTGAACCTGAATTGTTATATGTCCTGACCAAAGGTATGAAATATATTCCAGACAAGTCTCTGGACCTAATAGACACATTAGTGGAGACTAAATTGTTCCTTAGGAAACTAAATCTTGGAATATTCTTTCAAAATGATATAGAATATAGACCTAGAGGAGAATTAAAAAAGAAGAGCACCTTTACCCCTCCTTTAGCTAAAACTTTAATTTCTTTTGAGAATGTCATCAATAAAGAAATATATACCTTATATAATAAAAACAAATATAAAACTTAGCATAGAGCAGCCAGCAAACAGGCCGCTCTAGCAGTAGAAAAACTCAGTGACAATAATATTAGAATAATGACAGCAGATAAGGGGGGAGGGATAGTATTATATGACAAGGCTAAATATAATACTAAGATATTTGAAATACATAACAACACAGACTATTATGAGGAATCATCACTAAATCAAGTGAATATTTCATATAGAAGAATCGACTCCTATCTAGAAGAATTCTTACTTGACAATAGAATAGATGAGGAATTATATAAATATCTAAAGGTGGATTTTCCTATATTGGCAACAATTAAAGGGATACCCAAGATTCATAAAAGTTTATTGGACCCCCCTTTTAGACCCATAATATCGGGAAGTGACAGCAAGGTATTCCCTTTTGGAAAATATATAGACTATAAACTTAAACACATGTACAATGTTATTAAACACATAATTAAAGATTCCTGGGAATTTTTGGGATTGTTTACACAGAATTATGGGATCCAGAACTGATGTTTGTCACCATAGACATCCAAGATTTGTTTTCATGTATCCCTAAAAACGATGGCTTAGAAAGATTTTTGAGTAGTCTTCACAAACATAGTGGACTTCCTAATGATGAAATTTCCCTACTTGCAGCCTTCATGGACCTAGTTTTGGATTTTAATTACATCTACTATGAAGGCGAATATTTCAGGCAAGTAACAGGAGTGGCTATGGGAGCATCTTGTGCTCCCATATACGCAAACCTAGTACTATTAGATTGGGAAGAGGAATTCATACTTAATTCCATTTGGATGAAATGTATTAAAACATACGTCCGTTATCTGGACGACATATTCATCCTATGGAATGGAAGTAGGGATGAACTGTCAAAGTTTATGAGTTTCATAAACCAGACTACAGAGTACCTAAGATTCACATATAAAGTGGACAAAGTGGGGATCAACTATTTAGATACTTACATTTTTAATGATGGTACATCATTTCAGTCAAAAATATATAGGAAAGACACATATAGCAAGGGATATCTACACTATGACAGTGCCCACTCATATAGTACCAAAAGGGGAATAATAAAAGGGCAGTGTATAAGAGCAGCGAGAATGACAACTACAAAGGAAGGAATGCTATCTGAATTAAACTTTATCAGCCAAGCCTTTAAAGAAAAAGGATATCCTATTGATATGATAACAGATATTACAACATATGTGGCAAATGAATGGGGCCAGAAATATCCCCCTCTACTTGGTATAGGACTTGAAATTAATAAAGGAAAGCAAAGGACAAATGGAAAGAGTAATAATATAGATAAGAGACACCATAAAGCATGCATCTTGAAATATGGAGCATATAGTAATGAAATAAAAGGCATAATAAATTCAAATTGGAATATCTTAACAAGTGATAATAGTATAAAAGATAAAATACCAACTCATCCTTGTTATGTGCACAAAACAGGAAATAATATTAAGAGAATTATAGAGTTAAAGTATAATTCTAACATGAGTAGTAATTATAAAAAGACAGGTACCAGAAGATGTGGTAACTGTAATTATTGCAGTTTTATATTCGAGGAGGCATCTATTTCCCTTTGTAATAATGTTAAAAGCAAAATTAGGTTTAGTAATGGCAACTGTTTGAGCCAACATGTCATATATTTAGCCCTGTGCAATACATGTATGAATTACTATGTAGGGAAAACTGATAGACATCTGAAAAACAGAATATATGATCATTTATATTGTATTAAAAACTAGATACAAACAATGCTCTATCAAGACACCTAATGAATAATACAAGTTGCACAGGGTTCAAGTTTGCCATATTGGAAATAGAGAGACCAAACCCACGAGGGGGTAATATAAAGGCATTAGTTAGTGATAAAGAGGTGAGGTGGCAGATTAGATTAAATGCTGGAGTGCCACCAGGACTTAATGAAGTGATACCTACAAAACCCTTGTTAAGAGATTAGATAACCATGGTACAATTTAGGACTTATAACTTAGGATCCATAAGATATTTTATAATTAAATAACTTTATATTTATAAGAGTAAATACATACTGATGCAGGATATAATTGAAGGTGGTGCAATATATTATTCTTATTACCTATATTCTCATTATTTGTATCATTATTTATTATCTTTCATCTTTGATATTTACTCAATGGTTATTAGAATGGGTGGTGTATGACACTACATTAACCTACCAGTTAGTATAATTACACATGTAAGATACTGTATTCTATATTTGTACAGTTGTATTTAGCATAAGTCAATATTGTTTACTACTCATATTTTATTATGGTATTTTAATATGCATAATCAATTATATATGATATGGAGACAGCTAGAATATATATGAAGTTTTTTAACTTTATGGTAACTTGTTTTACCAAACACAAGATGTGTATGATAAAGCATTTCTATTCAGTGTTTTTAACCAATATATTTTTTAATTGAATCCTTGATGGAATAATTGGGGTTTTAGGCGGGAAATTTATGTATATAATGAACATGAGGGCATAGCAATGTTGTTCTGATGAAGTCCATATGTATTTGGATGAAAGCGCTTAACAAACAATTGCTGGTTATCTGTATAATAAATACGTGAGCTGTGTTTGGATCCTCGCCTGGATTTTTTTTCTTGCTGGTTTCCAATTGATTTTGTGTCAGGTTGGTGAAATCCAGGAATTATTTAACAAAGTTCTCACATATGGCTTCATTGTATATACTGCTTAGAGGCTGTTAATAAGCCTATTATGTAAAGTTTTCATTTTTGCCTCCAAAATGTTTAAAAGGCATCATTCAGAAATGAAAAGAAAATAAGCAATACTTTCTAGTTGAGATATGTGGCTTTCTTAATGAAAACTACATGCTAATTTTAAGTATTTCCTATAATGTATTTTGCAAAACAACATTCTGTTGTACATTTTTCAAAGTTTGGTGGTTACAGTTCCTTCTTGCCTAGCAGATATTTATTGGAGCATGTCATTTCTGTAAAACAGGATTTTTTTCATGCTTAAAACTAGAGACTGCATTAGCACAGGTTGAACCATGTTGCATATACTGTAGGAAATGGCAGGTGGACTGTCTTTATGATTGGCTGAATAACACTTAATAGAGGACAAAGTGGGAGTAGGCCCAAAAAACAGTGGTAGGAAGACAATAGATGGACATGGCATATCATAAATCCAAACTTTGTAGAATAAGAAGGAACCAATATACACCATGCATGAGTCATCAAACTATGTACAAAATGAGAACTGTAACAGTAGAAAAGAGTGCAACAACAAAAGTGATAAGATAAAGTAAACAAATGTAATACTAATTCATAAATTCTTCCAATACAGTAGTATAAAGGAACTTAATGAAGGTCACTTGTCAATCTGTGAAATAATCGAAACCAATAAAGTAGAAAAATATCCATAATATCACTTCCACATATTCATAGAGGAAAACATGATGGTAGATAATGTGGAGGTATTCATGCCTAGATGTACACATTAACCTGGAGTACAAAATTATAAGGTAGGTATTACACATGTAATGCTGAGATCTTATAAAGGCAGAACTATATGCTTAAGAGTCAGTGGGAAACTAAACTTATATATAGGAAGTAGTAAACAGCTTTGACAAAGTGAAATTACTATACAGACATATTTAGCAAAATATGTAACAAAACTTTTTAAACTACTGACAGGAGCAATTATTAAAACAGCATGCAAGATCAACATTATAACATTAGCAAATAACCTATTATATCCAGTAGTGTGGAGCAGAATTCAGACACAGCTCAGGTAAAGGAACAGGTCCTCAGAATTAGGCCATTGATAAGACATTACCTATGATATGCCACCTGTAGTGTCATAAAAAAAGATCCCACTGATAAGACATTACCTATGATATGTCACCTGTAGTGCCATGAAGGATACTGTGTGTTGTTTGGGATCCCACTGATAAGACATTACCTATGATATGCCACCTGTAGTGTCATGAAGGATACTGTGTGCTGTTTAGGATCCCACTGATAAGACATGACCTGTGATATATCACCTGTCGTGTCATGAAGGGTACTGTGTGCTGTTTGGGATCCCACTGATAAGACATTACCTATGGTGTACCAACTGTAGTGTCATGAAGCATACTATGTGCTGTTTGAGATCCCACTGATAAGACATAACCTATGATATGCCACCTGTAGTGTCATGAAGCATACTGTGTGCTCTTTGGGTTCTCACTGATAAGACATTACCTATGATATACCACCTGTCATATCATGAAGGATACTATGTGTTGTTTGGGATCAGGGATGATCCTTGGACCTTACAACCTACAATGGCAGGAAGACAGATTGCTTGGTAAGTGACAAGCATGGAGTCCTATTGTTTGTTACTGGTAAAGAGACTGAGCCTTAGAACATAAAAGCAGGAAGATTGCCACTGTCCTGTTATGGTGGAGAACAGTAAGATCATAGGAGTCATAGGAATTTCAAAGCAGCTTCATATTGTGATCATTTAGGCTTTGCCAGTACCTAATCTTAGGCCTTAACCCTTTTATCTAGATAGCCCAGGCCAGTGAAGCCCAGGGTGAATTTGTATATACCTACCTTGTCATCAAGGTCCTATCTGAAATATGACAGTTAATCACATTGCTTAATCTGCAGGGGCACACTATTCCATAGTTGTAAGAGGTGCTGTGTGATTAAACTGTCTCACCATCACATTTCATTTATTTGCTGGCACGCATGTAGGTCACTGGATCTAGTATTTGCAGAAAATACAAGAGATCCAGGAATACTGGATTTCTATAATGTCATGGAAAGCAATGCAATTCATAGATCTTCCTCAAGAGTCTATAAGATGCTGAATAAAGTAACAGTGCTTCCAGCCTCTCTTGGTAGCTCAGGATCAGTTCTCAGCTTCTTCTGCTCTCCCCCATTTGATGCCATTACAACTACCTTATCTGCACTCACTTTCATCCTATGTGCCTTCAGTTTTGTATTTCATTCCCTTATCCTTTGCTGAAGTCATTGTTCAGAGTCTACCTGTAAAGCCACATTGTCTGCATACAGCAACTTTGTTGATCTGTCCTCTATGACCTGTTTGTTAATGTAGTCTATCACCAGTATGAACAGCGGTTGGCTAAAACCTGAATACTGATGCACAGACAATTGCACTGAGAACACCTCTGTGAGACCAAACATTGTACCTGAGTCATTGAATCCTTGTACATAGCCTGCACTCATTCGATCAATGTTTCTGGGACTTTGAATAACTGCAGGACTGCCCAAATTAGTTTTTTGAGACCTTGTCATATGCTTTCTCCAAGTCTAAGAATGCCCAGTTGGACTCTTTCCTCATCTATAGCACTTTTTCTCCACAATTAAACAGTTGTTGAAACTAAATTATCTTTCCTTTGCACCTAGGCATTATTCCTGGAGAAAGAACTATCCCACTCAGGACCTTTATCTTGCCACATTTGTCACATGCATGGAGAGTTCCAATGTGTCTCTCTGCATATCACTCAGGGTTTCCTTTCCAAGTCACTCATTGTAACACAGACAACCACAAAGCCATAATCATATTTGTCAGGTGAAAGGGTATTTAAAGCCTTTGTGATATAAGACATCCAGGCATCAGAAAGACAAGTCAGCATTACCCTTTCAATCTACAGCCTAGTGAGGGTTGACTCTGCATGACTAATTATATAGTCACCTATTTTCAAAACATTTTTATTAGTGCAGCAATTTACAGTAATAGAGTTGAAGTGCTCACTTTCCTATAGTTGTGCATGAATGAAAAGAGATGTTGGATTTACAGTGAGATCAGATCATCCTTTGATAAAGACTTTCTGTTTTGCAGTATTGAGAGCATGCATGTTGGTCTCCCTGGGTTTTAGATGTTTTAGCCTGAATACTTATTTGCTGATTAAACAAGAAACTTGACCAAACCTGAAAACAGATCTGATAAATCAGATGTGGCCCAGTAGACTAGGAATCAAGCATGTGAGAGCTATGACAAATCAATCTGGCAATTAAATGAGGCATGCAACAGTAAGACAGTGGTAAGAGAATGAGGATGCTAAAGTAGAACTTCATGATTTCTTGGATATCTGGTAGATGGCAGCATGTCTGCTAGTTGGCACAGACAGTTAAGGCTGTGAGCTGTACTTCCTATGATAGTGGGTTTGATTTCTTCAGCCCTCATGTGACTACTTTGCGACCTTGAGCAAGTCAGTTAACCAAACATTGATTCCACATCGCCACTGAAAAGGGACTATGTGTCCAAGAGCCCAACTGGTTAACAATATGTTTTATATTATTATAGGTGTTCTCAATGAAGGAGGGCACAGTTTTGTGTGTGTGTGTGTGTGTGTGTGTGTGTGTGTGTGTGTGTGTGTGTGTGTGTGTGTGTGTGTGTGTGTGTGTGTGTGAGAGAGAGACTGTGTGAATCTGTATGCATGCATGTATGTTTTCAGAATGTGCCTCTGGGTGGAAATCCATTTTCAGTTGAAGCCAAGTGAGAAAATCCTCAAACACATTTGTACAACTTGTAAGTTAGTAATACAATATGCCTAACAAATAATATAAATGTTTACACCACAAAAATAAGACCTATGTAGTTGTGGTGGGAGGTATTGTCAGCAGACTCATATGTGGCATTGTTACAAGATGAATGCAGCTTTTCTGCACATTTACGGTACAAGCTCCAATACTGCATAAGTTACTGTCCTTCACCATAGATGTAGATGTCTGTGCATTACAAAACCCAACCACAACTGCCTTATGACCTGACATATGCATCTAGATACTCTACTGATGTAAGTATGGCTGCTACACTAGTCTATTGATCCCCACTGGGGCCTTTCCTGCAAGATCCTCACTCATTGTCTGGGTGCCACCCACCTCCATATTGTGGCTGTCTGGACTCTGATGTTGGGGTGGGGTGGGTGCCCCAAGGTTGGCAAGGAGCTCCTCGGTGGGTGTAAGTGGGGCTTGCATAGCAGGACCCCCACCTGTGGCTGTGCAGTCCCTGGCCATGGCAGCAACTCTTCACTGGGCATGGTGCATCAGTTCAGTCACACAATGCTGGACCTGCCCATATGTTTGTGCGTGCAGGCTGACATAGTTTACCCTGTGGACAAAGTCATCCTACATGGTGGTCTTCTCTCGCAGATGCTGTTGATTCCGGCTGAACATTACACTGTAGTGCTGGATGATGTGGTCAGTTATTACTGCAGTTTCAGCCTCCATGTAAGCAGGATTTCTGGCACGATGCATTGCATTTGGAAGACATAAACAGGGAAACACATCACAGGACCTCATACATTTGTCAACGGTATTTACAGAACCTGCACATCAACATTGACTAGCAGTAGCCACCACTCACAGCCACATCACACCCCTGTCAGCTATCAGCACAGTATCAGCTTGCATTGCACTCCTGGTTCCTATGTGCCATGTTCCACCTAATGATGGCCAGTAAATTGCATAATCCTCTCTTCGTCATTCACTTCTGTGTAGAGGGATGACAGTACCCATCTTCCATGAGGGTGGGGTATGGATGGTGCTTAAACTTTAACTACAGTGTATAATGGAGATGAGAGCACATGCCTGAGTTCATGTAGGATGCAGACATGGATGTTGTCAGGTCCCATTGAGACCTAATTTTGTTGCCTTTCAGTAGGCATTATGGACCCTGATGATGAGGGGAAGGGTGCGGGTGCTGTGCATATCCACCTATACTGATGGGGGGGACAGGGGGGTGATGTTTCCACTTAACCTGTCTGCAGCAGCTTGGCTATAGCTATGGCATGTGTGTATGTGGCGTGATTGACCTTCAGTACAGGGTGGGTTGGGTTGCTGCCTCTGAGACTGAAGACATATGTAAGGACAGTTTTGTGGTTGGCCTTGGTGGAATGGAGGTGTCCAATTTGTACTCATAGTTAGCCATAACGTGATTCACCTGTGACCTTATATGCTTGTTCAGATAAAGGTGACACATGCTTCCAAGTTGGTGCTTGTACCTACTTGGCCCTTAGAGCCAATATAGCAACATATTGCGTGGTTTGTATATTGCTGCTGTCCAAAAAGGGGACTGCCCTTCCTTGGTGGAGGTGGGTTTTATGGGTCAGGTATTGCTGAGACCATACAGCTATGTAGGTGCTTCTATAGCTGTTTGTAGTAGGCATGGACATGAGGTCATAACACCATTGGACACTTCTCCAATTTCAACCTGATAATCACGCTTATTGTAGTACCCATTTCTGTGTTAGGGCAATGCAACAGCCAGTAGCTGTAGACGTATATGTCTGTTGGAGGCACTAACACTCATATTACACATGTGTACAACATGTACAGCTTATTTACCTGACTGCTCGCAACTCATGTCTGTTGTTTTCTGGCTTCCAGCAAAACCTACTTATACATACATGTGCACAGGTGATACCTGATATACATTTATGTTCTATGTCAGTAGGGCACACTGTATTTACACTCTTGCTGCTCAGTCATACCTCTCAACCTGTTACAGTAGGACATCTGGACGATGGCACACATAAATAGGGGGGGGGCAGAGGCCCAAAAATATTGACACTGTATTACTAATGCTGTATCATACTTAAGTCAGGTAGCACAGTAGGCTTTGAATTCCCAGAAATACCCTGGAGTATGTCCGACATTTATAAGTATGCTATTATGTTCTGATGTCAGTGTTCACAGATTTGCCAATGGTTTGCCAGACATAACACGTGTCTATGTGTAAATGACAGCAAATATCTTTCAACTTTCTGGCTTAAAAAAATGCGTGTGTTTGCACATTTTTTGCATAGTGCAGCACTGCGAGGCTACAATTAAACTATTCCAGGTGCTAGAAAGTCTGCTCTTCAAATTTTCCCTTAGAACTAGCTGGTTTCTCAGTAGTAGCACTAAAATCTGAGTCCCTGTGACTAGCACTTGCTCTATAACCTGCTGGAAAGCAGTAGGAAGCCTGAAACTGATACCCGCACAAAACTCTCTGTTTCAATAAGGAGAATATAATCGTAGGCACTAAACGGCCTATAATTGCAAAGTACCTTGCAAAGGTAAGGGAAAACAGCTCCTAGACTTTAAAAAAAAATCACCTAAACAGGCATGTCCAAGGGTCAGCTTCCGGTGAATTCTCCTGTCAACATGGTGAATCTGGGCATACTGGGACAATGCAATGAAATTCGAACCACAGTGTGCACTGAATGAATACTCAAGATCTGAAACACGAAGATTTATTCAACCAACAACAGACTAAGCATATGCTTTCATCAGCAACCTGGCTTCTTCAGAGTCTGACAGTAAAACACTCCATATGAAAAACACTCCACATTTAAAACAAGAATGCATTCTCCCCACCCATCCAATTAATCAATAAATCAATCAAACAGACAATTTTTTAAGAATACATTTACAACCAAGTATTAGTTTAAAAAAACAATTCATAACATTTAATAAACTTATAATAGTCATACACTACATATGTATACATATAAAAATGTAATATAAAATTGCAGTTCCTCTAAATAACACTACTTAAATATTTTAACTGAGGCTTTATGGTGACACATTCATTTAGCCCAGGGCGCCTGGTAGCATTGAGCCTAAGCTGCCATTCCATTTCTAACCTTGCTACCTTGTTCTGTACATCACACTGAATGTTAGACTTAACCCTATCTATAATAAAAAATAAAAATTTGTTAAAATTCCCACATACTGCACTATGCAAATAAAGTGCACTGTGCTCATCCTTTCTCCTGATTGAACTGACATGTTCCCCTATTCTTGTTTTCAAGCTTCGTGTAGTCATGCCCACATAAAATGCATCGCATGACATACACGAAGCAAGATATACACAATTCTTGGTGCTACAATTACAAGCACCTGGACAAGATATCGTACGTTGATACCCCACTACACTTACGTACGTCCCAACTGCTATGTATCTACATCCTCTACAGGAACCACATTTGCTCATGGCAGATCTAGTGTTGCTTCTACCCTCTCTTTCAAGTATACTCTTCAAATTCTTTCCTTTTCCATAGACAATCACCGGGGTATCACCTAGGATCATTTTAATATCTTTACTCAGAAAATATTTCCACAAATTTCTGAGACTAGAACCTAGTTCATTAGCTCTTTCATTGTATATTAAAACAAATTTTGCTTTATTTGTTTTATTCAATGTGCTGACACTACTACCTATGTTTGCACCCTCCTCCCCTTGCCCTCTTAGAATAGGACTATATTTGTTTCTTCTTCTTCTATATACTTCTTTTTGATGTTAGTTAACATTGATAGCGGGTACCCCCTGTCAACAAACATTCCAATCAATGTATAAATTTCCTTCTTAAATAAATCATCATTACTGATTAATCTACATAGCCGGACCATCTGGCCCTTAACTACACCTCTCCTTTGGTGCAGAGGGTGACAACTTGTGTAGTGCAGCATCGAGTTTGAATAACTAGGTTTCCTGTAAATTGTACTCACCAGTCCTTCTTTGGTCTTAAATAAGGTAATGTCCAGGTAATTTACTCTCTCTTTGTTCCAGGTGTGTGTAAATCTAAGGAACTCTGTGGTTTCATTAATGTAAGAGCAAAATTCCTTAACACTTTCATCATCCCCTGAATCCGGTGAATTCTCCTGTCAACATGGTGAATCTGGGCATACTGGGACAATGCGGCAACTGACTCGTGTACACAGACAATCCTCTCCTCCTACCACCCAACACTACAACCTGCGAGAGATGCACTTACATAGCCAAACTGAAAGCAAAGCTCTCTCCAGCCAAGATTGTGCTAGACAGCCAAGAGGAGAAGGTTAACACCTGCACTACACCTCTAGCAACTCATAGCCCTTCAAAACCCACACCATCAACACCCACACATAGCAACACTAAACCCACATATGCAGTGGCCCTTAACATTAACCTGCCCAAGCAACAAGGACCTCCGAAGCTGAAACACAAACAAACACCAGTCACAACCAAAGTGACACATAGCTCACAACACCAGTGTGCCACCCAACAACAGCCCCTAAGGCAAGACAATGTACCCAACACTTTAGTCATAGGTGACTCTATAGTCAGGCACACTGATGTCCCACTCACCAGGCTGAATAAGGAGAAAATTGCAATCAGCTGCCTGTCGGGTGCCAGGATCCACCACATAATGCATGCACTCAAGTCACTCCACAACAAGTACAAATAAGACTCTGTCATTGTCCATGCTGGAGTGAATGACTTGAGACATACCTCCCTGGACTACATGAAAAGAGACATGAAAGAGCTTTTGGATCATGTGGCCAAGGCAGGTATGACCCTAGCCCTGAGTAGCATCCTGCCTTCGCCCAGAATGATACGACAGTATAAGGACAAAATGATTGACTTCAACAATTGGCTAAGCTTCTGGTGTCATTCAAAGGGGACACAGTATTTGTCTGCCTGGGCAGACATGATAGACAAACCACGATGCTTTGTCAGAGATGGTCTGCACCTGTCACTGCTGGGATTCAGGTTACTGGCTAAAGCTCTTGCCACCCCTATAGTGCCTTTTTTAGGCAAGGTTCAAAGGCTAAAACCACCACTGTAACAGATACAAGCATGCAAAATCTGAAGGTAATGCTACTCAATGCTAGAAGTCTAAACCTCAAAATGGTCTCTCTCGAGGCACTCCTAAAAATGGAGAACATCGATATCTGTGCAGTAACTGAGACCTGGTTCAAGGCTCCGGAGAGCACCCCTGCAATACCAGGCTACAACTCTTACCACACTTTTCGGCCACAAAACCAAGACCAAAACACTAAAGGTGGAGGAGTGTCCATATTCACCAAGGATATTTACACCTCCAGGCTAGTTGCCCAACACAATGTATCTGAAATTCTCCAGGTGCAACTAACACTAGGTAAGACTGAAATCAAAATTGTAGCTTGCTACAGATCCCCCACCATGCCCCAAGATTCTCACTACACCTTTCTAAATATACTGGAAAATATTAAGATACAACCAAACACCCTAATACTGAGTGATTTCAACTACCCTGCCATTAACTAGGAAAACTACTCGAGTGCCAACTCCTTTTCCCAAAGGTTCTTGGAATTCATAAATTCTAATGCCCTGGATCAACTAATCCATTGTCCCACCAGGGGCTCCAATGTCCTAGACCTGGTCATTACCAACATGGGAGATAGATGCTCCACACCAGTGGTCACCCCCTCATTGGTCAGGTGTGACCATAAGCAAATCACCCTTGACATCCACATCCCACCCCCACCCCCAGTAAGGAAACCTCCTTAAAAAACTTCTCCAAAGCCAACTTCATGCTACTGAAGTCAGAAGTGACAAACGTCATGAAACCCATGCAGACAGGATCTGAAAGTTCAACTGCAGAATCCTACACTAAGGCACTGTATGAGCACATCCACTCATGCATGAATCGTGCCATCCCAAATAGAACCAAGATGCTCTTCTCCAAAAAAAGGAAGCCAATCTGGTGGTCCCCTGCTATAAACAAACTATACAACAGAAGGAAGAAACTGTTGCAGAAAAGAGGAAAATCCCAGGATGCAAAAAACTCCCTCAGCAGCCTCAATAAGAAGCTGAGATCCCTCATAAAATCCTCAAAAGCTAGTTACGAAAATAAAATTGCCAAAGATTCCAAAGACAACCACAAGGCATTCTATAGTTATGTCAAGCATCTAAATGGCAATGCTCAGATCTGCTCTGAGCTACAACAGAATGGCATTAAATATACTGATCCCATGGATATTGCCAATATCTTGGCTGATCGATTTAGTGCCAACTTCATCCCCCCTCTCACCCACTAAAGGGCCCATCTTAATACCAAAAGATTGCCAAATTCTGGTAATCACGGCCACACAGGTAGAAACCACACTCTCCAAAGCTAAGAATACAGCATCCATGGGACCAGATGACATCCCAGGCTGTGTACTACATGAACTACAAAATGAACTGGCACCCCACCTAAGTGTCAGGTTTAATCATAGCCTCACCTCAGGCTTCGTGCCCACTGAGTGGTGCACAGCTACAGTTATCACACTCCACAAGGGGGGTCAGCCTTGGATCCCAGGAACTACCATCCCATCAGTCTGACAAGCCTGATCTGCAATGGCATGGATTGCATTATCATGGAACTTATAAACAAAGACATTGGCAACCTTCAAACACTGGACCCCACCCAGTTTGGGTTTGTGAAGGGCTGATCTTGTCTCCTGAATCTGATTGACTTCTTCAAATCAGTCTCCAGAGCTGTTGACGAGGGTAAGGCAGTCCACACAGCCTATCTGGACCTTGCCAAGGCCTTCAACACCATCCCCCACTCTGGAATCATAGATAAACTTACTAAGCTGGGCATAAATCCCTACATCACTCAATGGGTTTACAACTGGCTTACTGATAGAACCCAGGCTGTAAAAGTAGCTGACTCCAAATCCAGTTCCAGACAAGTGACAAGTGGAGTACCTCAGGGTTCAGTCCTGGGACCACTCTTGTTTGGCATCTACTTCTCTGAAGTACAGGCCAACACTAAGGGATTCTGGCTAACAAAGTTCACAGATGACTGCAAACTGGGAGCCATTATTGAATCCCCAAATGATGTGGATATTCTACAAAAGGGCCTTACAGAAACAGATGCCTGTTGCCAGAGCCATGGGCTCAAGCTTAATGCCAAGAAATGTATATTTATCCCCTTTGGAAAAAAAACATGTACCCATGAATTACCACATAGGTGGCAGGACACTAAACATCGAAAGTGTGATGAAAGACTTAGAGACAAAGGTGGACAGTGGTCACACTTTCGATAACCACATCACCACATCAGTCAGGAAATCATTCTATGTGGCACACCTCATCACTAAGGGCTTTTCCTTGAGACAAAAGGAGGTCATTGTCCCACTGTACTCATCCCTCATTAGACTCATTATAGAGTATAATGCCCCGTTTGGTATGTACCTCACAAGACATCTGCAACAGCTGGAAAGGACACAGAAATACCTCATTAAAAGAATCACAGGCCTAAAGCAGATGCCATATGCTGACCATCTAAAAAAACTCCAGCTATACTCTGTGGCATATTGTCTACTCAGAGGCGCTCTCTGCTTAACATACAGGTAAAACCCTGAGCTGTTGGACATGCTGCACTTAAAGAAATCCCAATCCCTCAGAGCCACACACTCCAGGGATCTAAACCTTGTCATCACAATGAACAAAACATGCTGGAGGAATAGGTTCTTGACCCAGAGACTCCCCATACTCTGGAATAGACTGCCCATACATGTCAAGCAGAGCGCCTCATTGTCTCTCTTCAAAAGGAAGCTTGATGATTGGATGGGAGATAGGGAATTCACCCCAGGGATCATGTAAGTCAGCCTGCTAGACAGGAGTCCACAGAAGTAAATATTGTAGGAAGAAATATCCTGGGAATTGTTATGGCTAGGCTTGCATAAGCCCTAGGGCCAATAGCCTAGTACCAAGCTATGAACCTATGAACCTATATTAGGCACACATGTGGTTATTGTGCAGCAGGACACTGTACAGTTGAATGGTTTAGGCTCAGTATATCACATGCAGTTCAAGACACACTTCTGTGACAGTAGTTTACTATGCACATACCCTGTATAGGTCTCTTAGATTTGCAACACAAACATATGTATAATAGTTATATTCACAACATATGGATATGTACAACATCCCAGTAGCTGGTCTAGCAGTGTCACAGTCAGTATTGTTTGACAGACACTCCAGTAGTAGTCATATTTGAGCTGTCCTTTCCTGAGGTGACTCAGGGGCCTGAGCTGTAATCTATGGCACTGCAGACAGAGCCAGATGCTATGGCCATAGGTGCTGTCCAGCAATATATCAGCATAGCAGGTTTTGTTGAGACATATTTTGTTTAACTTCCTATTTCCCATCATTACTTACCACCTACTACATTCCTTTACATTCTTACTTGTTTCACATACCTGTTTTTTTTAAGCAGTCTTGAATAGTCATGTTTTGGTATTGTTTGTTTTGTTTTGTGGTCTTTCTTTCTTTCTTTCTTTCTTTCTTTCTTTCTTTCTTTCTTTCTTTCTTTCTTTCTTTCTTTCTTTCTTTCTTCTTACTTAGAGGTTTACACCTGTTTTGATAGGCAGCAGCTTGCCTTTTGTAGGTAATGGTCATGAACAGGTGATGACATGTGCACCAATTGGTGTTCCCCACTTGCTAATTGCATTAAGAATAGCTGTGTTGTTATTCCAATAGCCAAAGGCATGGCAACATACTCCTGTAATTGAGTACTTCATGTCTATGTTGTCCCTTATGCTTGCCTGTGAGGGGGCATTATACTCTTCAGCATCACAGAGGGTGGGTGAGAATTCCTCTTACAACGAGACTTGTGGAGACAGACCAACTAATTGGAGGAGAAGATTCCAGACTTAGGGACAGAATGTAAGTTTTGCTATTATGCAGTTGGAATAATGCTAGTTTAACAAGGTTTGTCTGGACATGCATTTTCAGCATAATTTCAAGTCTGACAGTGGTATGTGGATGACATAACTCACAACTGTAGGGCTATCTGCAAAATATCCAGAGGTTTGCTTGTTATGTTTGGTCTGTTCCCCAGACAGGTTTTGTCCTTGACAAATAAATAGGATACTCTGGGGATTGCAGTCAGTAAATGCTAACATCCATTTGTGTTTCTGACTTCATATCCTTCAGAAATAATATGTTACAACAAATCCTCTATCTCCAGCAACTTTCTCAGTTTATGACAGCAACATTTTTAATATGCCCTGTGTTTGGGCCTCTGTCTCCCAATTATGTCAGGCTTTGTCCAGATGTCAAGCACTAAGAGGTTCAGAGGTATGTTACATCATTATTTAGTGCCTTCATTCCTGCTGTTACCCCAGTGATGTAGCAGACTCCCAGACATGCTACAAGGAAGAGGGCATAAATATGAGGCCAAAGCCTGGACATTCTGTGAGAATCTGTACAGCTGAGATGTCTGTGTATGACTGGCCATTGTTAACAGACTATCAGGATTGTGTAGCAGTGTGTTGGTCTGTGCAGGGAGGGGGTACATGTTAGTATCATGGGCCCTTTCTATCTGACTGTGCATGCTGCTCCAGTTACTGGTGGTCTATTGGTTGTATATGTTTGTATGGGCAGACTGTGACATGTTCCATAACACCTCAGGATTCCCACTACACTGTGACTTGGGGCAGTATATGTAGGGGTAGTGTGTGATTAGCAAACAGGATATTTTTGTTCACACAGTCATTATAGTGTAGTGTTCAATTGTTTACTGATATGTCACTGTGACTGTGGTGCAGTTGGTTGTGGGTATACACTTTCACACTAGTGTCTGTTTTCCACTACTGTTACATCCCTGTAGTGCCTGTTATATTTGCTAATGGATGCGCAAGTCTACAGAGCTGATTTGGGGTGATGCTGTGTTGGTCTGACTGTAGTTTGGACAGTGCTTGGTGACATGCTTGGAAGCTCAGTGCAGTTTCCCAAATGTTATGTCCAGATATTCATAGGATGTCCAGTTGTGTGGTTCATATATTTTGCCTAGTCCCCATAACTGTTGTGTATTTCTGACAAATCAGTGGGATGATGTGAGGATTGAGGTCATTAACTTATGAGAAGTAATTGAGTGTCGGACTTGTGATATTTCAGGCAATATGCATTTGAACAGATGGTGTTGATGTAGCAACTTTCTCAGATTATCTACTCATGTATTTCAGATGTGACCCTATTATCATGCCTTTGTCCACCCACTTTGTCAGGCTTGGTCCAGATTTATTGCACTAAGGGGTTCTGAGCATACCTGTCAACTGCCAGGCATTCCACAGGATGTCCAGATGTTTGGCTCATATTTTTGGTCTGCTCCACTAATTAATTGTATGTGTCTGGTAAATCACTATGATGATCTGAGGAGTTATATTGGTAAATAATGACATATACATTTCTGTTTCAGATCTCATATCCTTCAGAAGACGTATGCTGAAACAAACCCTGTTACTGTAGCATCTTTATAAGTTTATAAGGGCAATATTTAAAATATGTCCCTATTTGTGGTCCATTGATCCCCTATTTTGATGGACTTTGTCCAAATTTCCTGCACTAAGAGGTTGGGAGTTATGATATGACTGCACTGCATGTTTATATACACACACACATATATATATATATATATATATATATATATATATATATATATATATATATATATATATATATATTTATATATAAAAAAACATAACTGATTCCACAGAGCTTTTTCCCTAATGTTGAATATCTCTATTGCATGATATGTTTGAAAAAGCAACAGAAATTCTAGCCACGCAAATACTGTAGTGGTACATTGCTCTGAATAGAGTGTACACAGTCCTGGGTTTGAGACCTGCCAAAGCCATATCCCTTAAACTGAGAAATCTCGACAAAGCCATAAATAAGGAAGGGACAGTTTTTAAATATTGCTCTTACATACGGTTTTGCATAACCATGAACTTTATGAAAGGTATTGAGTCTAAAACTCAAATGTCTGTTGTTATTTTCTGACTTCAGCCTTCAATGATTTTCCAGAAATCCAAAATTTTATGAAAAAACAGACCAAAAATACGACGCAGAAATATGGACTTTCTGCGAAAATCTGTACAGTTGAGAGGTATGGTCACAGACATCTATTTTGTTGCTGGTCAAAACAGATGCTGATGTAGACAGAGCGATTAAAGCAGTTTTAAGCAGCTTCAAGTGGGTTTGCATGGTTTTGAGTGATGCTAAGAGATGACAAAACATGGTTAGTCCATTTTGGCTTTACTTAGTGGCGCTTATTCCCATTTACACAGGTGCTAATTTCTTTAAAAGAAAAGAAAAAGGGGGGATAAGAAAGTGGTGAAAAAGGAGCATGCAGAGGGAAAAACAATATGAAATGTAGCTAAGGATGTGCAGGATGGGTGTAGGGAAGGTCCTTAGCTGTCCATTTCTTATACAACAACAGCTATGGATTTGTATAGAATTTGGAGGTGAGTTTGGACACTCAAACCTCAGAGAGAGGGGTGAGGACAACAGAAATGTGTTATCAAGCCAATTGGACCAGATTACATGTGTCCAGTGGACATATGTGTGACATGGATAGCTATGTATAGGGCGATTTTTTTTTTGGGACAGGTGTCCTTTTTTGTAAAGGTGAGAGTGGGATGTTGGAGAAGGGTTGTAGGTACGTCTGGGGAGATAGGTTGGGTAGGGAGACAAACAAGACAGACAACACAGCAGACAGAGGTAGTATATGTCACATGAGGGAGTAAACACCTTTGACTCGGAGAGTGGTTGGGAATCCAAAGCCCATTAGCCCCCAAATGGATACAGTAGGACTGAGGGCCCCACCCATGGGCAGTCACCACTGCACCTTCACGGCCCTGAAGGTGGCTGTGCTGGATCCTGAAAGGGGCACCAGGCAGCCCTCCATCTGGTGCAGCTGGTCATCCAACTCTGTTCAGATGACGCTCCTCACCATACCCTGGAACTAACTCTGGGTGACAGGCTCCAGTCCATGCCCCATCCCCTGAGGTGATTCCATCTGAAGGTGGTACAGAACCAATGGACAAGGAAGTCGCGGGTTGGGTCCCAGAAGTGCTGGGGCCCAGTGCCACAGCTAGATGAGGTGGGACAGGAGGATCCACTGGGATCTGCCTTCCCAAACATGCTATGGTGTTGAGGTTTTACAAAATATATTGGTTAGTCATGAACAACACATTTTAAGGTTAGTTATATCAGCATGCATAGTTGTTCTAATTAACCCCATAAATCAGATTTGAAACAGTTGCATAGCAAACAAAATACATGCATAAATGGAACAACATTATGCATTGTAACAGCATGCCAGTAACATTGATGGCAACAGGCCACCAGCAATGGTATTTGAAAAACGTATGTTAATGTGCAAACAATCAAACATATGAACAATAATACAACACAAGTCCCAACATTAGGTTTGGAGAACAACATACCCGTAGTATATGAATAATAATTATTGATGCAGCTGAGGGGTGGGGGGACAGACAAAAAGTCCATTAACAACTGTTTATGCTTCTATTTTCCACAACAGTACTGCTCAATACTCTATGGGTCTGCCCTCACTTTACATCTACCTATGGCCCATAGCTTCTGTAGCATGAACATACCTATCAAATGGTCAGCCTGGAATGGTATGGGGCAAACTGTGGCAACTCTGGGTACATGACTAGAGGGGACTCGTACATGTCAGGGTTACATATCTGGTACAGAAGGGGTACCCTGAACTGCTGTTATGTGAGTCTGCTACTGGCATTCTTCAAATGGTTTTCTGTGTCCAGGGTTATTGGTAGCAGTGACCACTAGCCATGATAGCATGACACTTGAGAGACTTGTTTTGGGATTTGGGAAGTGTGCATGTTGTGTGTACCTATCCTGCTGTCACTTGCAGGCATATAGTGGGACAGTTGAACAATTTTACACAGTTTATTACTGTACCCTTCATACAGCTACTACCAACATTTCCTTACCTGTAAAACCTGTGGAGAAAATATCTGTTAACACTACCTGACTGTTTTTAAATATATTCCTGATTCATTGTGTGTAGATATGCACACATCTTAATACCACTCCCTGGATTCGAACCATGTCAGGCTGTGAAAAATAACAATTACGCTATTTCTCATCACACTGAGCTACTGGGGAACTTTGGTTTCTTGATTCACTGGTTGCTGCCTATTAGTCTCTTGTTTAGACAGTCTGAACTTGTAATCCTGTGATGCATGCATGACAGATAGTGTACTATGCATTAATCCTTTGAATTACTACAATCTGGAAAGCAAAGGTTAACACAGGCCATTTGTGTCTTGTTTTACAGCTCCATTCTAAGTTAACAACATACCAGAGTAAACACAGCAGTTTGTGTTATAGAAGTTTATTTAAAATAAGTATTAGTTGGACAAACTTTATTTATTCAGTTAGCACAGTAACAGTATAGCTACTAGCAATACACAATGTACTCCTTCTTAGTTATTTGCACAATATACTGCAAAACAGATTTTTACTCACCAGCCTGTTGTCCCAGCCTCAGCAGTCTGCCAGCATGTGCTTCGATGTTGACCTCTCTGCTGCAGCTGTAAGGAAAAAAACAAACATTATGCATACCTGTCTATCACATCCTCAGGCTAGAATTTGGTACACCTATATATGTGATACTTACAAACTGCTGGAGCACAGTTGTCCCTGGCATCTTGGATCCACTGGTCCATGAGCGCCCCCTTCCTCCGCTTTAGGTTGACATAGTGGTGCCGGACCTGCTCATCAGCTTGGGGGATGCCAGTAGTACTGGTGAGATCTCATGTGAGATGGTCCCAGGCCTCCACTTTATATTGTGAGCCCTGGTACTGGCCCTGCAGTAGTCTCTCATCATGATTACCTATGAGGAGTCCAGCCTTGACCCTGGACTCCACGATGCCCCAGCGCTGTGCCCTAAAGTGCGAACCCTCACCTACGCCAGCCATGGTTCTTGTAAAGGTTGAACTATAACAGGTACTGGCTGTGTTCCCCCCATGTGCTTTAAATACGGCCATATTCCCACCCTTTGCCATCATTGGTCGATTTTGTAAATGTTGAGCACAGCTTAGTGGTACGCAAACCTGGTAAGCTCATTTTAGCAACTCAGTATACTGCTTAACAGTGCATACATCCACTTAGCTGAGTTGACTATTGCTTAGCATTCATGTCTAAGCATTGCGTAAAATGGCTAAGCATAGATGAACACTGCTAATCATTGCTCACTTTTAATTTTTAAAAATATTAGAATAATGACTTCATTTAGTGAGTGTATATGATTTACTTTACATGACGTCCCTCTATGTGCTTTCATTACATTACCAAGGGGTGTGACTAAACTGTATGGGACACGTGTATACATTGGTGGTTTCACATGTTATATGCACATGCACTCGCGCTTCCATTTTTGACCAGCTACACAACCTGGTTGACAAATATCACTTACTACATCATTTACAAATAACAAAATAATTTTAACATTGCTTTCCTATGTAAAAATAAAGTGCCTGTCTTGGCACTAGAACCATGAATGCCTGCATACAAAGCAGGGAATCTAACTACCAAGCTATCCCGGTGTTGGGATTTTACCTGTATATTTTTATTTATCTCCTCTATGGTGTTTAAGCAATGCTGGGAAGAGGGTCATAAAGTGCACACCCACTCAGCTATGCTTAAACATACATTAGTATGGAAAAAAATATTTTACTTATGGCCTTGTATAGCTTTGTTACTCTAGGAGGTTGACAGGTATGTGAAGCAGGCATTTGTGCCTTCTGCAGACACTTGTACAGTTGAAGGCTTTGCCCGTACTGCACTTTCAGATGGCAGACATTTGTGTTTCGGTCTTCATACCTTTCAGGAGGTCCGTGCTAATGTTATCCTTTTATTCTATCAGCTTTCAGGTTTGTCAGTGCAATATTTAAAACATGTCCTTATTTTTGTGTCTTTGTCCCCCATTATTTATGGCTTTGTACTGTTTTATTGCTCTAGGAGGGTGAGAAATATGTGAGGCAGGCATCTGGGCATTCTGCGGACATGTGTACAGTTAACAGCTAGGGTTGTACGGCACTTTCACATGGCAGACATTTGTGTTTCAGTCTTCCTACCCTACAGGAAGTCTGTGCAACTGCAAACCTTTAATTCTCTCAGCTTTCAGGTTTGTCAGTGCAATATTTAAAATGTGTCTCTATTTTTGTGGCTCTGTCCTCCTATTATTTATGGCTTTGTACTGCTTTATTGCTCTGGGATGATGAGATGTATGTGAGGCAGGCATCTGGGCATTCTGCAGAAACCTGTACAGTTGATGGCTATGGCCGTACAGCACT